>NC_059133.1:109651617-109659117 GCF_020740605.2 Lemur catta | reverse complement strand
AACACCTAACCCCTAACCCTCAAACTAACCCTAACCCCTAATCCCAAACCCCAACCCCTAACCTTAACCCTAATTCTCACCACTTCTTCCATTCTCAGAGTTAAGCAAGGCTATACTGCAGTCATGCCATGTGTGAGATGAGGCTCTGTCTGAGTCCTGCGTGGCAGGCAGGGGCCCATGCCCATGGAAAGATGGAGTGGGGTCCATGGGTTTGTAGGCTTGCTAAACTCCAGTTTGGAGGAATTGTGATAGTCACATATAGGGTTGCTTACATTCACTTATAGAAGCAACTATTTGGGTGTGCTTTCTAGGCTTGCCTTACTCTAGTTTGGATGAAGTGGGTGAGTCCTATATAGGATCGTTAGCATTGAGTTAGAGGGAGTATCTATGGGGGGTTGCTTTTTAGGCTTGCTAAACTGTAGTTTGGAAGAAGTTCAAGAGTCATATATAGGAATGATTTCATTCATTCAGAGAAACCAATTATAGGGAGTTTATTTGTAGGCTTGCTAAGCTCTACTTGGAGGAAGTCGAGACTCATATAGGAATGCTTATATTCACATAAAGCATCTATGGGGGGTGGTTTCTAGGCTTCCTAAACTCTAGTTTGGAAAAAGGGGAAAGTCATGTATAGGAATTCTTACATTCGCTTAGAGAAAGGAAGTATCTGCGGGGATTTGCAATATTGCTAAAATCTTAGATTGGAAAAATCGCCAGAGTCATATGTAGGAATGTTAACATTCACTTAATGAAAGCAACTATCAGGGGGGGTTTCCAGGGTTGCTATACTCTAGTTTGGATGAAGTGTGACAGTCATATATAGGAAGGCTTACATTCACTCAGAGAAAGCAATTATGGATGGGTGCATTGTAGGCATGCTAAACTCTAGTTTGAAAAAATTTTGAGAACCATGTATACGAAAGCTTACAGTCACAAAGAGAAAACAACTACTGGGGGTGGTGTGCAGGCTTGTTAAACTCTAGTTTGGAAGAAGTGCCATAGTCATATATATAAACGCTTAAATTCATTCAGAGAAAGCAGCTGTTGGGGATTGTTTTGTAGGCTTACTCAACTGTAGTTTGGAAGCAGTATGAGAGTCATATATAGGAAGGTTTACATTCACTCAGAGAAAGCAATTCTGGGGGTGCTTTGTAAGCATATGAAACTAGCTTGTAATGCTTGCAACAGTCATACATAGGAATGCTTAAATTCACTCAGAAAAAGCAACTATGGGAGGGGTGTTTGTAGGCATGCTAATCTCTACTTTGGAAGAAGTTCGAGAGTCACATATACAAAGGCTTATATTCACTCAGAGAAAGCAGCTATGGGGGGTGTTATTTTGGCATGCTAAACTCTTGTTTGGAAGAAGTACGAGAGTCATATATAGGAAAGCTTACATTCACGCAGAGAAAGCAACTACAGGGTGGTGTTAGGTAAGCATGCTAAACTCTAGATTGGGAGATGAACCAGAGTCCTATTTAGGAAAAGTAGCAGCCACTTAAAAAAAGGAACTGTCAGTAGGTGGTTTGTAGGTCTGAGAAACTCTACTCTGGAAGAAGTGTGAGAGTCATATATGGGAACGCTTACATTCACTCAGAGAAAGCAACGACGGGGTGGTGGTTTGTAAGCACACTAAACTATAGTTTGGAACAAGTACTAGTCATATATAGTAACGCTTACATTAACGCAGAGAAAGCAACTATGGGGTAGTGTTTGTATGCATGCTAAACTTTAGTTTGGAGAATTTCGAGAGTCATATCTAGGGAAGCCTATGGTGACAGAGAAAGCAACACTCGGGGGGTGGTTTGTAGGCCTGCTAAACTCTATTTTCAATGAAGTGTAAGTGTCATGTATGGGAACGCTTGTATTTACTCAGAGAAAGTAACAATGGGGTGGTGGTTTGTAGGCATAATGAACAGTAGTTTGGAAGAAGTACGAGAGTCATATGTATGAATGCTTACATTAACACAGAGAAAGCAACTATGGGGTGGTGTTAGGTAGGCATGCTAAACTCCACTTTGGGAGAAGATTCAGAGTCCTATTTAGGAAAGGTAACATCCACTTAGAAAAAACCAAGTGTTGGCGGGTGGTTTGTAGGCCTGCAAAACTCTATGTTGGTTGAAGCATGAGTCATATATGGGATCGTGTCCATTCACTCAGACAAAGCAACGATGGGATGGTGGTTTGTGGCCATAGTAAACTCTAGTTTGGAAGACGTACGAGTCATATACAGGAACGCTTACATTCACGCAGAGAAAGCAACTGTGGGGTGCTGTTTTTTAAGTATGCTAATTGCTATTTTGGAAGAAGCTCAAGAGTAACGTATAGGAAAGGTTACAGTCACTTAGAGAAAGTAACTCTCGGGGGGTGGTTTGTAGGCCTACTAAACTCTAGTTTGGAAGAAGTACAAAAGTCATATATGGGAATGCTTACATTCACTCAGAGAAAGCAATGATAGGGTGGTGGTTTGTAGGCACTGTAGTTTGGAAGCAGTACGAGAGTCAAACATAGGAACGCTTACATTCACGCAGAGAAAGCAACTGTGGGGGGGTGTTTTCTAGGTATTCTAAACTCCAGTTTGGATGAAGTGTGGGCGTCATATATAGGAAAGCTTAGAGTTACTTAGAGAAAGCAACTCTCGGGCTGTGGAATGCAGGCCTCCTAAACTCTATTTTGGTTTAAGAGTGAGACTCATATATGGGAATGCTTACATTCACTCAGAGAAAGCAATGATGGGGTGGTGGTTTGTAGGCAAACTGAACTGTAGTTTGGAAGAAGTACAAGAGTCATATATAGGAACGCTTACATTCACACAGAGAAAGCAACTATGGGGTAGTGTTTGTACGCATGCTAAACTGCAGTTTGGAGGAATTATGAGAGTCATATGTAGGGAAGCTTACAGTGACTTAGAGAAAGGAACTCTTGGGGAATGTTTTGTAGGCCTGCTAATCTCTACTTTCAATGAAGTGTAAGAGTCATATATGGGAACGCTTACATTCACTCAGATAAAGCAATGTTAGAGTGGTGGTTTTTAGGCATACTTAACTGTAGTTTGGACAAAGTAGGAGAATCATATATAAGAATGCTTACATTCACGCAGAGAATTCAACTATGGGGTGGTGTTTTGTAGGCATGCTATACTGTAGTTTGGAAGAAGTTCGAGAGTCTTATATAGGAAAGATTACAGTCACCTAGGGAAAGCAACTCTCTGGAGGTGGTTTGTAGGCCTGCTAAACTCTAATTTGGATGAAGTGTGAGAGTCTTATATAGGAAAGATTACAGTCACCTAAAGAAAGGAACTCTATGGAGGTGGTTTGTAGGCCTGCTAAACTCTAATTTGGATGAAGTGTGAGAGTCATACATGGGAATGCTTATATTCACTCAGAGAAAGCAATGTCAAGGTGGTGGTTTGTAGGCATACTAAACTCTCGTTTGGATGAAGGGTGAGAGTCATACATGGAAATGCTTACATTCACTCTGAGAAAGCAACTATGGGGTGGTGTTCGGTAGGCATGCAAATCTCTAGTTTGGAAGAAGTTCAAGAGTAATATATAGGAAAACTTGAGTTACTTAGAGAAAGCAACTCTCGAGGGGTGCTTGCTAGGTCTTCTCAATTCTATTTTGGAAAAAGTATGAGAGTGCTTTATGGGAATGCTTACATTCATGCAGAGAAAGCAACTATGGGGTGGTGTTTTGTAAGCATGCTAATCGCTAGTTTGGAAGAATTTCAAGAGTAATATATAGGAAAGCTTACAGTCACTTAGAGAAAGCAACTCTCCGGGGGTGGTTTGTAGGCTTGCTAAACTACTTTGGAAGAAGTGTAAGAGTCATATTATGGGAACACTTACATTCACTCAGAGAAAGCAACGATGCGGTGGTGCTTTGTAGGCATCCTAAACTCTAGTTTGGAAGAAGTATGAGTCGTATATAGGAATGCTTACATTCACGCAGAGAAAGCAACTTTCTCTGAGTGAATATAAGCGTTGTCATATATGACTCTTACACTTCATTGAAAATAGAGTTTAGAAGGCCTACAAACCACTGCCCGAGAGTTGCTTTCTCTAAGTGACTGTAAGCTTTCCTATATATTACTCTTGAACTTCTTCCAAACTACAGAGTAGCATGCCTACAATACATCACCCCATAATTGCTTTCTCTGTGTGAATGTAAGCATTCCTATATATGACTCTTGTACTTCTTCCAAACTAGAGTTTAGTATGCCTACAAACCACCACCCCATCATTGCTTTCTCTGAGTGAATGTAGGTATTCCCATATATGACTATCGCAATTCTTCCAAACTGGAGTTTAGCAAGCCTACAAACCCACGGACCCCACTCCATCTTACCATGGGCATGGGCCCCTGCCTGTCACGCAGGACTCAGGCGGGCCTCATCTCACACACGGCATGGCTGGAGTGTGGGCTTGCTTAACTCTGAGAATGGAAGAAGTGGTGAGAATTAGTGTTAGGGTTAGGGGTCAGGTTTTGGGGTTAGGGGTTAGGGTTAGTGTGAGGGTTAGGGGTTAGGTGTTAGGGTTGGGCTTAGGGTTAGGAGTTAGTGTTAGTGTTAGGAGTAGGGGTTAGTGTTAGGGTTAAGGGTTAGAATTAGGGTTAAAGGTTAGGGTTAGGGTTACGTGTAAGGGTTAGGGTTAGGGTTACGGTCAGGGTTAAGGGTTAGGGTGAGAGTTTATGGTTAGTGTTACGGTTAAGGGCTAGGGTTAGGGTTAGAGGTTAGTGTTAAGCGTTAGGTTTAGTGTTAAGGGTTAGTGATAGGGTTAGGGTTAACTGTTTAGGTTAGGTTTAGGTTTGAGGGATAGGATTAGGGTTTTTGGTTTAGTTTTAAGGTTAGGGTTAAGTGTTCTGGTAAGGGTTAGTGTTAGAGTTAAAGGTTATGGTTAGGGTTAGGGGTTAGGGTTAGGATCGGGCTTCCAGGTTAGTGTTAGAGTAAGGGGTTAGGGTTAGCGTTATGGGTTAGGGTTAGGTTTAGGGTTAGGTCTAGGCTTTAGGGTAATGGTTAGGGTTTCGGTGTTACGTTTACGGGTAGTAGTTAGGGTTAAAATTATGAAATAGGGGTTGTTGTCAGGGTAAGTCATGCATTAAGGTATGTTTATGGGATTAAATTTTGGATGAGGGTTAGTTTTACGTGTACAGTGAGTAATAGATTTTGGGTTAGGTGTTATGTTTCAGGGTAGCGTTATGGGTTAGGGGTAGTGTTTACGCTTAGGACACGGGTCCTGGCTGCACTAGGGTGGTGGGTTAAGGGGCTGGGATTGTTAATGGGAACCCCCTCTATTGTACGCTGGGTATAGGCCCGCGGTTTTCATGCAGGACACAGTGGCAGAGCCTCCTTTCATGCATGGCATGGGAGGATTGTAGGCTTGCTTAACTCTGAGAATGTTAGAAGTGTGAGAATTATGGTTATGGTTAGGGTTAGGGGATTGCAGTTAGGGGTTAGGGTTAGTGTTAGGGTTAGGGGTTAGAGGTTAAGGGTTAGGGTTAGTGTTATGTTTAGGCGGTAGGTGTTAGGGTTAGGGTTAAGTATTAGGGTTAAGTGATAGGGTTAGTGTTAGCATTAAGGTTTAGGGTGAATGTTAACAGTTAGTATTAGGGTTAAGGGTTTGTGTTAGGATTAGTGTTTAGGGTTAGGTTTAGGCTTAAGGGTCTGGGTTAGGTTTAGGGTTAATGGTTAGGTTTAAGTTTAGGGTTAAGAGTTAGGGTTAGGGTTAGGGTTACGTTTAGGGTTAAGTGTTAGGGTTAGGGTTAGGGTTAACGGTTAGGGTTAAGGGTTAGGGTTAGGCCTAATGATTAGGGTTTGGGTTAACTGTTAGTCTTAGGGTTAAGTGTTAGTGTTAGGTTTAGGGTTAAGGGTAAGAGTGAGTGTTAACAGCTGGGTTAGGGTTATGGGTTTGGGATTAGAGGTTAGGGTTATTGTTAGGGTTAGGTGTTATGGGTTAGGGTTTGGGGTAAGTGTAAGGGTTAGGAGTTAAGTGTTAGGTTTAGGGCATAGGGTTAGTGTCAGGATTAGTGTTAGGTTTTAGTGTTAGTGTTAAGGGTTAGGGTTAGGGTTAAGGTTTAAGATTAGATTTAATGGTTAAGGTTAAAATTAGGTTTAAAGTTTAGTGTTAGGGTTAACATTTACAGTTAGGTTTAGTGTTAAGGGTGAGGTTTAGGGTTAAGGTTAGGGGTTTGGTTTAGGAGTAGGTTAAAGTGTTAGAGTTAGGACTAGGGTTAGTGTTAAGGGTTAGTGTGTGGGTTAACGGTTAGGGTTAGAGTTAAGGGTTAGGGTTAGATTGTAGGGTTAGGGGTAAGTTTTCGGTTAGTGTTAGGGTTAACATTAAATGTTATTTTTAAGGTTAGGTGTTAGAGTTAGGTTTTGAGTTCACGGTTAGGGTTAGGGTTAAGTGTTAGTGTTAGGGTTAGGGGTTTGGGTTAGGGATAGGGTTAAGGGGCAAGGTTAGATTTAATGGTTAGTATTAGGGTTAAGATTAGGGTTAAGGGTTAAGCTAAGGTTTAATGGTTAGTTTTAGGGTTAATTGTTAGGGTTAGGGTTAGGGCTTTGCGGAGAGTGGTTAGTGTTTGTGTGAGGGTTAGGGGTTATTTGTTAGGGTTAGCATTAGGGTTTAGGTTTAGGTTTAGGGCTAGGGCTTAGTGTTAGCGTTATGACTAGGGGTGAGAATTAGGGTTAGGTGTAAGTGTTAGGATTAGGGTTAAGGGTTAGGGTTAGAGTTACGGTTAATTGTTAGGGTTAGGGTTAAGTGTTAGGGTTAGTGTGAGTGTTAAGGGCTAGGGTGAGTGTTGACGGGTAGGGTTGGGATAAGGTTTACGGTTAGGGTTAGGTGTTAAGTTAAGGTTTAGGATTAGGGTTAAGCGTAACTTTAATACGGTTAAGGGTTAGTATTAGGGTTAACTGTTTGTGTTAGGGTTAGGCTTAATGTTAGGGTTACATTTATGGTTAAGTGTTAGGCTCAGGGCTTGTGGTTAGGGTTAAGGGTTAGGTTTAGGGTTAAGGGTTAGGTTTAGGGTTAGGGTTAAGGGTTAGTATTAGGGTTAAGTTTTAGTGTTAGTGTTAGGGTTAAAAGTTAGGGTTAGGTTTAACAGTTAGAGTAGGGTTTAGGGTCAAGCAATAGGGTTAGGTTTATGGTTAGGGTTAACAATTAGGGTTAAGTTTAGGGTTAAGTGTTAGGTTTAAGAGTTAAGGTGAAGTTTAACAGTTAGTCTTAGGGTTAATTGTTAGGGTTAGGGTTAGAGCTTTGGTGATAGGGGATGAGGTTCGTGTTAAGGGTGGGTGTTAGGCATTAGTATTTCGGGTTAGTGTTAGGAATAGGGGTTAAGTGTTAGGTTTAGGGGTTAGGGTTGGTTAGGTTTACAATTAGGTGTTAGTGTTAGAGTTACGGATTAGGGTTAGTGTAAAGGGTTAAGATTAGGGTTAAGGGTTAGGTTTAAATGTTAGTGTTTGGGTTACGGTTAGGGTTAGATTTAGGGTTAGGGCTTGGGCTAGCCCTA
>NC_059133.1:109449117-109646617 GCF_020740605.2 Lemur catta | reverse complement strand
GTTTAGACATTAGGGTTAGCGTTAGCTTTTAGTGTTAAGTTTTGTGTTTAGAGTTAGTATTGGGCGTTAGTGTCAGTGGTTAATTTTAGGGTTTGGGGTTAGGGTTAGTGTTAGGGCTTAGATTTAGCAGTTAGTTTAAGGGCACAGGACCAGTATAATCTATGGTGTGAGGGGTCCGGACAGGGTCACCGTGACACCACACCATCGTACACTGGGCCTTGGGCCCTGACTGTCATGCAGCACTCAGGTGGAGCCTCATCTCAGGCATGGTATGGCTGGATTGTAGGCATGTTTAACTCTGAAAATGGAATAATTGTGAGAAATAGGTTTAGGGGTTAGGAGGTAGGGTTAGTGTTAGGGTTAGGGGTTAGGGCTTACATTTAGCATTAGTGTTAGTGTTTAGGGTTTGGGTTAGGGTTAGGGTAAGGTGTTAGGGTTAGTATTAGGTTTTACGGTTAACATTAGGTTTATTTTAGGTGTTATTTTTAGGGTTGGGGTGAGGGATTAGGGTTTCAGATTCAGATTAAGACATGGGCCCTGTATGATCTATCAGGGTTGGGGAACTGGGAAGATAGCCTGGGCCCCACTCCATTGTACACAGGGCATGGGCCCCAGCCTTTCATATAGGACACAGGGGCATAACCTCATCTCATGCATAGCATGGGTGGATTGTAGGCTTCTTTAACTTTTCAAATTGAAGAAGTCTGAGAATTAGATTTGGGGTTAGAGTAAGGGGTTAGGATTAAGGTTAGGGTTAGCTGTTAGGGACTAGGATTAGGTTTAGGAGTTATGGTTGAGGTTAGAATTAGGGCTAGGGTTACTGTTATAGTTAGGGATGAGGACTATGTTTAGTGGTTAGGTTTAGGTTTAGGGTGAGGGGTTAGGGTTAGGGTTAGGGATTAGGGTTAATGTTAGCAGTTAGATTCATGGGTTACGGTTAGGGCTAGGGGTTCAGATTAGTGTTAGGGTCAGGGCTTAGGTTTACTGATTAGTGTTAGTGCAAGGGCCCTGTCTAATCTATGGGGCACTAGGGGTGTGGAGCATGGCTGCATCCCCACTTCATTGTACCCTAGGCCTTTAGGCTCTGACTGAGTGTCACGCAGGACTCAGGCAGAGCCTCATCTCACGCATGGCATGGCTAGATTGTAGGTTTGCTTAACTCCTAGAATGGAAGAAGTGTGAGCATTAGATTTAGGGTTACGATTAGGGTTAGGGTTTCGGATTAGGTTTAGTGTTAGTGTAAAGGGTTAGGGTTCGGAATATGGTTAGAGTTTGGGGCTAACGTTAGTGCTAGGGCTAGGGTTTAGGGTTATGGGTTAGGGTTAGGGTCGTTGTTTGGTTAGGGTTAGGGCTAGGTTCATTGTAAGGGGTAGGGTTCAGGTTAGGGTTGTAGTTAGGGTTAGGGTGAGGGTTAGAATTTTAGGGTTAGTGTTAGTGGTTAGGTATTAAGTTTTTGGTTACAGGTTCATGTTAGAGTTAGGGCTTCAGGGTTGGGATTAGGGTTAGCGTTAGGGATGAGGGTTAGTTTGAGAGGTTAACGTTAAGCTTAGGGTTAGGTTTAGGGGTTAGGTTTAGCCTTAGGGTTAGAGTTAGGGGTTAGAGTTAGGGATTACGGTTAAGGCATGGGCCCTATCTGCTCTAGGCAGGGTCGGGACTGTGAGCATGGCCGGTAACCCACTCTGTTGTTCCCAGGTCAGGGGACCCTGACTCTCTTGTGTGACACAGGAACACAGCATCATCTCATGAATCGCATGTGTTGTTTGTAGGCTTGCTTATTTCTGTGAATGGAAGAAGTGTGAGAATTAAATTTAGGGTTAGGGTAATGGGTTAAAATTATGGTTAGGGATAGGCTCTGTGGTTAGGGTTTAGAGTTAGTGTTGACGGTTAGGGTCAGGGGTTAAGTTTAGGATTAAGGGTTAGGGGTAGTGTTAGGGCTTAGATATAGCGGTTAGTGTAATGGCAGAGGACCTGTCTAATTTATGGTGACAGGGATGTGGACAGGATAACTGCAACACCACATCATCATACCTTGAGCCTTTGGCCCTGACCCTCATGCATGATTTAGGCAGAATTGATTCTCATGCATGGCATGGCTGAGTTGTAGGCTTGCTTAACTCTGAGAATGGAAGAAGTGTGAGAATTAGGGTTACGGTTATGGTTAGGGTTTTGGGGTTAGGAGTTAGGGTTAGTGTTAAGGTTAGGGGATAGGGGTTAGGGGTTGGGGTTAGTGTTAGGGTTAGGGGTCAGGTGTTAGGTTTAGGGGATAGGGTTAGGGTTATGTTTAGGGTCAGGGGGTTAGTGTTAGGGTTAGGGTTTGGGTTAGGTTTAAGGGTTAGGATTAGGGGTACTGGTTAGGGTTAAGGTTAGGTTGAAAGGTTAGGGTTAGGGTTAACGGTTACGGTGAGTTTTAGGGTTAAGTGTTATGGATAGGGTTAAGGTTCAGGTTAAGAGTTATGGTTAGGGTTAGTTTTTAGTGTAAAGGCTTAGGATTAGGGTTAAGGGTTAGGGTTAGTGTTAGGGTTAATCGTTAGTATTAGGGTTAAGCCTTAATGTTAGGGCTAGGGTTAAGGGTTAGGGTTAGGTTTAACAGTAAGTGTTAGGTTTAAGTTTGTGGGTTAGGGTTAGGGTTAATGGTTAGGGTTAAGTTTAGGGTCAAGTGTTAGGGTTAGGGTTAGGATTAACAGTCTTAGGGTTAAGTTTTAGGTTTATGAGTTTGGGGTTAGGGGTTAGGGTTATTGTTAGGCTTAGGGGTTAGAGGTTAGGCTTTGGGGTTAGTGTTAGGTTTAGGGGTTAGGTGGTAAGTTTACAGGTTAGGGTTAGGGTTACGTTTAGGTTTAGGGGTTAGCGTTAGGGTTAGGGGTATGTTTAACAGTTAATATTATGGTTAAGTGTTAGGGTTGGGGTTAGGTTTAAAGTTTAGTGTTAGGGTTAAAGTTTACCGTTAGGTTTAGGGTTAAGGGTGAGTTTTAGGGTTAAGATTAGAGGTTAGGGTTAGGTGTAGGGTTAATTGTTAGGGTTAGGATTAGGGCTAGGCTTAAGGCCTAGGTTGAGTGTTAATGGTTAGGTTTAAGGTTAAGTGTTAGGTTTAGGGTTTAGGGTTAGGGTTAAGGTTTTTGGTTAGCATTAAGGTTGGCATTAAGGGTTATTTTTAGGGTTATATATTAGGGTTAGGTTTAAGATTCATGGTTAGGGTTAGGGTTTTGGGTTAGGGTTAGGGTTAGGGCTTAGGGTTAGGGTTAGGGTTAAGGGTCAGGGTTAGGTATAATGGTTTGGGTTAGGGTTAGGGTTAAGGGTTAGAGTCAGGTTTAACAGTTAGTCTTAGGGTTAAGTGTCAGGGTTAGGGTAAGGGATTTGATGTTAGGAGTTAGGGTTAGTGTGAGGGTTAGGGGTTAGGTGTTAGGGTTAGGGTTATGTCTTAGGGTTATGTTTAGGGTTCGTGTTAAGTGTTAGGATTAGGACTAGAGGTTAATTTTACGGTTAGGTGTTAGAGTTAGGATTAGGGTAAAGAGGTAGTGTTAGGGTTACAGTTAAGTGTAGTGTTAGGTTTAAGGTTTAGGGTTAGGGTGAGTGATAAGGTTTAGGGTGAGTGTTAACGGTTAGTGTTAGGGGTAAGCATTAGTGTTACGGTTAGTGGTTAGGGTTAAGGGTTAGGATTAGTGTTAAGGGTTAAGGTTAGGGTTAGGGTTAAGGGTTAGTATTAGGGTTAAGGGTTTGTGTTAGGGTTAGGGTTAGGGTTTGTGGTTTAGTTTTAGGGTTAGGTTTAAGGTTTCAGCTTAGTCTTAGTGTTAGAGTTAAGTGTTATGTTTAGGCTTAGTGGTTAGGTTTAGGATTAGGGTTCAGGGTTAGTGTTAGGGTAAGAGGTTAGGGTTAGGGTTAGGGTTTAGGGTTAGGGTTAGGGTTAGGTCTAGGTTTTAGGGTAAGGTTTAGAGTTTAGTTGTTATAATTAGGAGTTAGGGTTAGAATCATGGGATAGGGGTTGTTGTCAGTGCAAGTGTTATGCCTTACAGTTAGGTTAAGGTGTTAACGTTAGGGTTACTGTTACGTTTACATGTTAAGGTGAGCAATAGTGTTAGATTAGGTGTTATATTTAGGGTTAGGGTTATGGGTTAGGGGTAGTGATTTTGCTTAGGGCATGGGCTTTGTCTACACTGGGGGTGGTTAGGGTGCTGGGATTCTCACCAGGAACCCACTCCAGCATACCCTGGGTATGAGTCCCCGGGTTTCATGCAGGACACAGTGGCAGAGCGTCCTTTCATGCATGGTATGGGAGGATTGTAGGCTTTCTTAACTCTGAGAAAGCAAGAAGTCTGAGAATTATATTTAGGGATAGGATTATGGTTAGGGTTAGGGATTAATGTTAGTGTTAGAGTGAGGGCTTAGGATTACTGGTTAGGGTTAGGGTTAGGGTGCTTGTTTGGTTAAGGTTAGGACTAGAGATGTTGTAAGTAGTAGTGTTATGCTTAGGGCTGTCATTAGTGTTAGGGTTAGGTTTAGTGTTTTACAGTTAGTGCTATGGTTTAGGTACTACTGTTATAGTTACAGGTTAGGGTTAGATTTAGGGGTTAGAGGTTGGGTTTAGCGTTAGGGTTAAGGTTAGGGTTAGCAATAGGATTAGGGTTAGGTGTTATGGTTAGAGTTAGAGGTAGCGGTTAAGATTAGGGATTAGGATTGATGCATGGGCCCTATCTGCTTTATGCTGGCTTGGGAACAGGGAGCATCACCGGACGCCACTCCATTGTATGCAGGGCATGGGACCCTGCCTCTCACTTGGGGTAGTGGAACGGAGCCTCATCTCACGCATGGCTTGGGTTGGTTGTAGGCTTCCTTATCTCTCTGAATGGAAGAAGTGTGAGAATTACATTTAGGATAAGGATAAGGGGTTAGGATTATGGTTAGGGTTAGAGATTAGAAGTAGGTTTAGGGTTTAAGGTTAGGGTTAGGGGTTAGGGTTAAGGTTAGGGTTAGGGGTTAGGGTTAAGTTTAGGGTTTAGAGTTAGGTTGAAGGTTAGGGTCCGGGGTTAGGTTTAGGGTTAGGTGTTAAAGTTAGTGTTAGGGCTTAGATTTAGTGGTGAGTTTAAGGGCACAGGACCTGTCTATCTATTGTGACAGGCGAGCGGGCAGGGTCGCTGTGACACCACTCCATTGTACCCTGGGCCTAGGGCCCTTACGGTCATGCAGCACTCAGGCAGAGCCTCATCTCATGCATGGCATGGCTGGATTGTAGGCTTGCTTAGCTCTGAGAATAGAAGAAGTGTGAGAAACAGGGTTACAGTTAGGATTAGGGATTAGGAGTTAGGGGTTAGGGGTTAGGGTTAGTGTTAGTGTTAGGGTTATCGGTTAGTGTTAGGATTGGGACTAGGCGTTAGCATTAGGGTTAGGTGTAAGGGTTAGGATTAGGGTTAAGAGTTAGGGTTAAGGTTATGGTTAAGTGTTATGGTTAGGGTTAAGGTTTAGGGTTAGGGTCACGGTTAACGGTTAGGGTCAGTGTTAACAGTTAGAGTTGGGGTAAGCATTAGAGTTAGGGTTTAGGGTTAAGGGTTTGGATTAGGGGTAAGGGTTAGGGTTATGGTTAGGGTTAAAGATTAGTATTAGTGTTAAGTGTTTGTGTTAGGCTTAGGTTTAAGGGTTAAATTGAGGGTTAACAGTTAAGTTTAGGGTTAACGGTTAGGGTTAGGTTTAGGGTTAAGGGGTAGGGTTAGGGTTTGTGGTTTAGTGTAGGGTTAGGTTTAAGGGTTCAGGTTAGGGTTAGTGTTAGAGTTAAGGGTTATGGTCAGACTTAGCGGTTAGGGTTAGGATCAGGGTTCAGGGTTAGTGTAAGAGGTTAGGGTTAGGGTTAGGGGTTAGGGTTAGGTTTACATTTAGGTCTAGGCTTTAGGGTAAGGTTTAGGGTTTAGGTGTTACATTTATGGGTAGGAGTGAGGGTTAGAGTTATGGGATAGAGGTTGATTTCCGGGCAAGTCTTATGCATTAAAGTTTAGTTTACGGGATTAATATTAGGGTTAGTGTTACATTTATGTGTTACGGTGAGCAATAGCTATAGGGTTAGGTGTTATGTTTAAGGGTAGGGTTATGGGGTAGGGGTAGTGTTTATACTTAGGGCATGAGCCCTTGCTGCACTAGGGTGGTGCGTGGAGGGGCTGGGATTGTCGCCAGGAATGCACCCTATCATAAACTGGATATGGGCCCATGGGTTTCATGCAGGATACAGTGGGAGAGCCTCCTTTCACGCCTGACATGGGAGGATTGTAAGCTTGCTTAACTCTGAGAATGTAAGAACTCTGAGAATTATATTTATGGTTAGGATTATGGTTAGGGTTAGGGATTAACGTTAGTGTTAGAGTGAGGGCTTAGTGTTAGGGGTTAGTGTTAGGGATAGGGTGGTTGTTTGATTAGGGTTAGGGCTAGAGATGTTGTAAGTGGTAGTGTTAGGCTTAGGGTTGTCATTAGGGTTAGGTTTAGGGTTAGTGTTTTACAATTAGTGTTATGATTTGGGTACTACGGTTATGGTTATGGGTTAGGGTTAGAGTTAGGGATTAAAGGTTTGGTTTAGTGTTAGAGTTAGGGTTAGTGTTAGCAGTAGGGTTAGGTTTAGGTGTTAGGGTTAGGGTTAGGGGTAGTGGTTAGGCTTAGGGATTAGGGTTATCGCATATGCCCTATCTTCTCTATGCTGGGTTGGGAACAGGGATATCACCGGGACCCCAATCCATTGTACCCAGGGCATGGGACCCTGACTAACTTGGGATACTGGGGTGGAGCTCATCTCATGCATGTCTTCTGTTGTTTGTAGGCTTGCTTATCTCTGCGAATGGAAGAAGTGTGAGAATTATATTTAGGATAAGCATAAGGGATTGAGAATATGGTTAGGGTTAGGGATTAGGAGTAGGTTTAGGTGTTAGGGTTAGGGTTAGGGGTTAGTGTTAAGGTTAGGCTTTAGAGTTAGTGTTGGGGGTTAGGGTCAGGGCTTTGCTTTAGGATTAGGTGTTATGGCTCATGTTAGGGATTAGATTTAGCGGTTAGTTTAAGGGCACATGACCTGTCTATCTATGGTTAGAGGAGTGGTGGGCACGGTCACTGCAACACCACTCCATCGTACACTGGGCCTAAGGCCCTGACTGTCATGCAGCACTCAGTTGGATCCTCATCTCATGCATGGCATGACTGGATTGCAGGCTTGTCTAACTCTGAGAATGGAAGAAGTGTGAGAATTAGATACAGGGTTAGGTTTAGGAGTAGGGTTAGGGTTTAGGATTGGGGATAGAGTTAGGGTCAGGGTTAAGATTAGTATTATGTGTTAGTGTTAGCATTAGGGTTACGGATGGGTGTTATGTTTAGGATTAGGGTCAGGATTTAGTGTTATGGGTTTGGGTTAGGACATTGGCCCTATCTGATCTATCAGTCACGGGGAACTGGGAAGATCGCCAGGGACCCACTCCATTGTACACAGGGCATGGGCCCCTGCCTTTCATGTAGGACACAGGGGCAGAGCCTCATCTCATGCATGGCATGGGTGGATTGTAGGCTTCCTTAACTTTTCAAATTGAAGAAGTCTCAGAATTAGATTTGTGGTTAGGGTAAAGGGTTAGGATTAAGGTTAGGGTTAGGTGTTCGGGACTAGGATTAGGTTTAGGGGTTATGGTTAGAGGTTAGAATTAGGGTTAAGGTTACAGTTACGGTCAGAGATTAGAATTATTTTTAGTAGTTAGGTTTAGGTTTAGGGTGAGGTGTTATGGTTAGGGTTAGGGATTAGGGTTACTGTTAGGATTCACGTTCATTGGCTTCGATTAGGGCTAGGAGTTTGTGTTAGTGTTAGCTTAGGTTTAATGATTAGTGTCAGGACATGGGCCCTGTCTAATCTATGGGGCACAGGGGGTGTGGAGCGTGCATGCATCCCCCCTCCATCATACTATGGGCTTTGGGCTCTGACTGTCACGCAGGACTCAGGCAGGGCCTCAGCTCACGCATGGCATGGCTAGATTGTAGGCTTGCTTAACTCCTAGAATGGAAGAAGTGTGAGAATTAGATTTAGGGTTAGGATTAGGGTTAGGGTTTATGTTTAGGTTTAGGGTAAAGGGTTAAGGTTAGGAATGTCATTAGGGTTAGGGACTAACATTAGTGTTAGTGCTAGGGTTTAGGGTTAGGGGTTAGGGTCCGGGTCGTTGTTTGGTTAGGGTTAGGGCTAGGTTCATTGTAAGGGGTAGGGTTAAGGTTAGGGATGTGATTTTAGGGTTAGTGTTAGTGTTTACGTATTACGGTTTGGGTTAAGGTTTCGAGTCAGAGTTAGGGGTCAGGGATTGGGGTTAATGTTAAGGTTAGGGATGAGGGTTAGTTTGAGAGGTTAGGGTTAAGCTTCATTAGGCTTAAGGTTAGGGGTTAGAGTTAGGGATTAGGATGAAGGCATGGGCCCTATATATTCTATGCGGGATCGGGACTGGGAGCATCGCCGGGACTGCACTCCATAGTACCCAGTTCGTGGGACCCTGGCTCTCATGTGGGACACAGGGGCAGAGCGTCATCTCACACATTGCATGTGTTGGTGATAGGCTTGATTATTTCTGCGAATGGAAGAAGTGAGACAATTACATTTAGGGTTAGGGTAACCAGTTAGGATTATGGTTAGGGATGGGGTTTGTGGTTAGGGTTAAGGTTAGGGTTTAGAGTTAGGGCTGGGAGTTAGGGTCAGCGGTTAAGTTTAGGGTTAGGGGTTAAGGTTAGTGTTAAGGCTTAGATTTAGTGGTTAGTTTAAGGCCACAGGACCTGTCTAATCTATGGTGAGAAGAATGCAGAGAGGATCGCCACGACACCACCCTATTTTACCCCCGCGTTAGGCCCAGACCTACATGCAGGACTCAGGTGGAGCCTCATCTCACATATGTGATGGCTGGATTTTAGACATGCTTAACTCTGAGAATGGAAGAAGTGTGAGAATTAGGCTTAGGGTTAGGGTTAGGCGTTTGGGGTTAGGGATTAGGGTTAGTGGTAGAGTTAGGGGTTAGGGGTAAGGGTTAGGGTTAATGTTAAGGTTAGGGTTAGTGTTAGGGTGAGGGTTAAGTTTGGGGTTAGGTTTAGGGTTCGGGTTAGTGTTAGGGTTAGGCGTTAGGGTTAGGGTTAGGGTTCTTTGTAGGTTTATGGTTAGGGTTAGTGGCTTAGGGTTAGGGTTTGGGATTAGGTGTTGAGGTTATGACTAGGAGGTAGGGTTACAGTTAGGATTAGTGTTAAGGGTTTAGGGTTAGGTTTAGCTTTAGGATTGGGGTTGGGGGTGGAGTTAGGGGTTAGCGTTAAAGTTAGGGTTGTGGTTGGGGTTAGAGTTGGGGTTGGGGTTGGATTAGGATTAGGGTTAGGGTTAGGGATTAGGCTCGGGTGTAGGTTGGGATTGGGGTTAGGGTTCAAAATAGGGGTTAGGGTTTATGTTAGGCATTAAGTCAGTCCTACAATCCACCCCTTTATAGTGGCTTTCTCTCAGTGAATGTAAGTGTTCCTGTTCATGCCTCCTCTCTGGCTAAGAGTTATCCTCTTCCTATGAAATGACTTTCTTAATTGTGTTTGACAGAA
Organism: Lemur catta; assembly: GCF_020740605.2. Classification (NCBI taxonomy): domain Eukaryota; kingdom Metazoa; phylum Chordata; class Mammalia; order Primates; family Lemuridae; genus Lemur; species Lemur catta. The sequence goes on along the minus strand of NC_059133.1, from coordinate 109,637,068 downwards.
CTTCTCACACTTCTTCCACTCTCAGAGTTAAGCAAGACTACAATCCAGCCATGCTATTTGTGAGATGAAGCTCTGCCCGTGTCCTGCGTGACAGTCAGGGTCTCATGCCCAGGGTACGCTGGAGTGGGGTCCCTGTGATGCTCTCCATCCCTGAGCACTCATAGAGTAGACAGGGCCCAAGCCTAAACCTAACCGTTAACCCTAAACACAAACCATAAACCTAATCCTCACAAAACCGCTGACCCTAACCCCTAACACTAAACCTAAGCACTAATCTTAATGTTAACTGCTCTCCCTAACCCTAACTCCTAAAACTAATCCTAATTCCTAACCCTAACCCCTAACGCTGTTCCTAACCCAATTCCTAACCCCTAATACTAACTCTAACCCTAAATCTAAATCTCATACTTCTTCAATTATCAGAGTTAAGCAAGCCTACAATACACCCATGCCAAGCATGAGATGAAGCTGCACCCTTGTGTCCCACGTGAAAGGCAGGGCCCCCTGCCCTCCATACGATGGAGTCGGGTCCCGGAAATGCTCCCAGTTCCTGACCCCCCCTTAGAGCAAATAGCGTCCATTCCTTAACCCTAAACCCTAGCTCTCACCCATCACTCTAATCCTACCCATATCACCTAATCTTAACCCTAATGCTAACATCAAACCCTAAACATAACCCTTAAAATAACCCTAACCCTAACCCCACACCTACCCCTTAACAATAACACTAACCCCTATTTATAACCATAACACCTAAACCCTAACACTAACTCAAAAACTCTCACCTGAACCCTAACACTATCAAAAACCCTAACCTTATATCTAAACCTAACAACAACCCTAAGCCTAACACTAACCCAAAGACCCTAACACTAACCCTAAACCATAACCCTAACCTTAATCCTCCCCCTAACCCTAACCCCTACCCCTAACAGTTAACCCTAACGCTAAACCTAATACTAACCCCTAACCCTAACACTAACCCTAACACTAACCCCAATCCCAAACTCAACCCCAACCCCAACCCCTAATCTTAACCCTAACCATAATTCTCACACTTATCCATTCTCAGAGTTAAGCATCCTTAAAATCCAGCCATGCCATGCGTGAGACGAGGCTCACCTGAGCCCTGATAGTAGGTCTGGGCCCAAGGCAAGGGTACAGTGGTGTGGTGTCAAACCTCTCCGCACCCCTCTCATCATAGATTAGACTCGTCCTCTGCCTTAAATTAACCACTAAATCTAAGCCCTAACATTAACTCTAACCCATAAAACTAAACCTAACGCCTAACCCTAACCCTAACCCCCAACACCAACTCTGAGCCCTAACCTTAACCGTAACCACAGACCCTAACCATAATCCTAACTCAATATCCTAACCCTAAATGTAATTCTCACACTTCTTCCATTAGCAGAAATAAGCAAGCCTACAACCAATGCATGCCATATGTCAGATGACACTCCATCCCTGTGTCCCACATGAGAGCCAGGGTCCCATGACCTGGGTACAACAGAATGGAAACTCGGTGATGCTCCCAGTCCTGACCCCGAATAGAGCAGATTGGGCCAATTCCTTAACCCTAATCCCTAACTCTAACCCATAACCCAACCGTAATGCAAAACCAACCCCCTAAAACTAACAGTAAGCTTAACCCTCACCTCTCCAACTAACCGTCATCCCTAACCCTAACCCTAACCACAACCCCTCACTCTAACATGAACCCGTAATCAAAACCATAACACCTAACTACTAACACTAACCCCAAAATGCTATCCCTAACCCTTACCCTAAACACAACCGTAACCCTAACCCTACCCCTAACAATGAACTTAGCCCTATCCCTAATCAAACAATGACCCTAACCCTAAACCTTAGCCCTAACACTAATGTTAGCCATAACCCTAATGATATTCCTAACCTTAACCATTTACCCTACACCTAAACCTAAACCCTAACCCTAATCTTAACCCTAAATCTAATTCTCACACTTCTTCCATTCTAGGAGTTAAGGAAGCCTTCAATCTAGCCATGCCATGTGTGAGATGAGGTTCTGCTTGAGTCCTGCGTGACAGTCAGAGCCAAGGCCCAGGGTATGATGGAGTGGGTACGCAACCACGCTCCACACTGACAGTGCCCCATAGATTAGACAGGGCCCATGCCATAACACTAATAATTAAACCTAAGCTAATACTAACCTGAACACCTAGCCCTAACAGTAACCCAGGAATCTAACTACTAACAGTAACCCTTATCCCAAAACCTAAACATAACCCCTCACCCTAAACATAAACCTAACTACTAAACATATTCCGAATCTCTAACCATAATAGTAAATCTAACCCTAATTCTAACCTTTAATCATAACCCTTAAACCTAATCCTAGTGCCTAACACCTAAAGCTAATCTTAATCCTAACCCCTTACCCTAACCTCAAATGTAATTCCCAGACTTCTTCAGTTTTAAAAGTTAAGGAAGCCTACAATCCACCTATGCCATGCGTGAGATGAGGCTCTGCTCATGCCCTGTGTATGATGGAGTGGGGCCCCGGCTATCTTCCCTTTTCCCCACCCCTGATGGATCAGATAGGACCCATGTACTAACCCAAATCCATAAACCTAACCTCTGACTCTAACCCTAAACATAACACCTAACCCTAACCCTAATCCTAACCCTAACACATAATGCTAACCCTAACCCCTGACACTAACCCTAACCCAAACCTTATACCCTACCTTTAACCCTATCCTTAACCCTAACCCTAAATCTAATTCTCACACTTCTTCCATTCTCAGATTTAAGCAAGCCTACAATCTTCCCATGCCATGCGTGAAAGGAGGCTCTGCCACTGTGTCCTGCATGAAACCCAAGGCCCATACCCAGCATACGATAGAGGGGCTTCCTGTCGACAATCCCAGCCCCCCTAACTCACCCTCCTACTGTACACTGGGCCCGTGTCGTAAGCATAAACAGTACCCCTAACCCATAACTCTAACCTTAAACATAAAACCTAACCGTAACAGTACTGCTCACCTTAACACGTAAACCTAACCGTTACCCTAATCCTAACCCCTTAACCTTAATCCATAACCCTTACCCTAAAAACCCTATCCCATATCTTAAACCTTACCTCCTAGCTGTAACCATAACACCTAAAGCCTAACTCTAACCCTAAACCAGTAACCTGAATCTTAACCCTATGAAAAACCCTAAACCTAACCCTAACACTAACCCCTAACCCTAATCATTAACCTAATAATGAAACCTAAGCTAACACTAACCTGAACCCCTGTACAAACCGTAACCCAGGAACCTACATCCTAACAGTAACCCTAATCCCAAAACCTAAACATAACCCCTCACCCTAAACCTAAACTGAACTACTAAACATAGTCCTAATCCCTAACCATAACAGTAACCCTAACCCTATTTGTAACCTCTAACCGTAACCCCTAAACCTAATCTTAGTCCGTAACACCCAATGCAAACCTTAATCCTAACCCCTTACCTTAACCCCAAATGTAATTCTCAGATTTCTTCAGTTTGAGAAGTTAACAGAGTCTACACTCCACCCATGTCATGCGTGAGATCAGGCTCTGCCCCTGTGTCCTACATGAAACTCAGGGGACCATTCCCTGGGTATGACCGAGTGGGGCCCCAGCGATCTTCTCATTCCCCCAACCCTGATAGATCAGATAGGCCCCATGTCCTAACCTGAATCCGCTAACCCTAACACCTAATGCTAACCCTAACCCCTGACCCTAACCCTAAACCAAACCCTAAACCCTAACCCTAACCCTACACTTAACCCTAAACCTAACCCTAATCTTAAGTCTAATTCTCACACTTCTTCTATTCTCAGAGTTAAGCAAACCTACAATCCAGCCATGCCATGCATGAGATGAGGCTCCGCCTGAGCGGAGCGTGATACTCAGGGCCTTAAGTACAGGGTACGATGGAGTGGTGTTGCAGTGACCCTATCTGCCCCGCTCTCACAATAGATAGACAGGTCTTGTGCCCTTAAACTAACCGCTAAATCTACGCCTTAACACTAACCTTAACACCTAACCCAAAACCTAACCCCAGACCTTAACCCCCAACACTAACACTAAACCCTAACCTTAACCCTAATCCCTAAGCCTAACACTAACCCCTAAAGGTACTCCTCATCCCTAACCCTAACAATAATCGTAACCCTTTACCATTATCCTAAATGTAATTCTCACACTTCTTCCATTTGCAGAGATAAGCAAGCCTACAACCAACCCGAGCCATGCGTGAGATGAGGCAGTCCCAGTATCCCAAGTGAGAGGCAGGGTCCCATGCCCTGGGTGCAATGGAGTGGGGTCTCAGTGATGCTCCCTGTTCCTGACCCCACATATCGCAGATAGGACCCATGGATTAACCCTAATTCCTAAGCCTCACCACTACCCCTGACCCTAAGAATAACACCTAATCCTAACCCTGTTACTAACCCTAAACCTAACACTGAACCCAACCTCTAACCCTTAACTCTAACCCTAAACTGTAACCATAACGGTAGTACCTAAACCATAACACTAACTGTAAAACACTAACCCTAACCCTAACCCTAATGATAACCCTAAGCCTAACCATACCACTTATAACATCTCTAGCCCTAACCCTAACCCTAACCAAACAACCACCCTAACCCTAACCCTAACACCTAAACATACACCCTCAGGGTAACACTAACGTTAATTCCTAACACTATCCATAATCCTAACCCTAAATCTAATTCTCAGACTTCTTCCATTCTTAGAGTTAAGAAAGCCTACAATCCTCCCATGCCATGTGTGAAAGGATGATCTGCCATGATCCTACATGAAACCCAAGGGCCCATACCCAGCATACGATAGAGTGGGTTCCTGGCGACAATCCCAGCACCCTAACCCATGCCACTAGTGCAGACAGGGCCTGTGCCCTAAGCATAGACACACTACATTTAACCCATAAACAGAACCCTAAACATAACACCTAACCCTAACCGTATTCCTCACCTTAACACGTAAACGTAACCATAACCCTAACCCTAACCGTTAACCTAACTTTAATGCATAACCCTAACCCTAACAACAACCCCTATCCCATAAGTCTAATCTTACCTCCTAGCCATAACCGTAACACCTAAACCCTAACCCTAACCCTAAACCGCTAACCCTAACCCTAACCCTACAAACAACCCTAAACCTAACCCTAAACCATAACCCTAAAAACCTAAGCCTAACTCTAACCCTTTAACCCTAACGCTAACACCTAACCCTATCCATAAACCTTAACCCTAACCCTTACCCTAATGCATAGACTTATCCCTGACCCTAACCCTAACCAATAACCCTAACCCTGACCCGTATCCCTAACCATAACCATAAACCCAAAACTTAACCCTAGTCATAACCGTAACCCTTAACACTAAGCACTCACCCTAACACTAAGCTTAATCTCTAACCTCAACCATAATCATAACCCAAAATCTAATTCTGAGACTTCTTGTTTTTCTCAGAGTTAAGAAAGCCTATAATCCTCCCATGCCATGCGTGAAAGAAGGCTCTGTCACTGTGTCCTGCATGAAACCCATGGGCCCATACCCAGCGTAAGATAGAGTGGGTTCCCAGTGACTATCCCAGCCTCCTAACGCACCCCCCTAGTGCAGACAGAGCCCATGTCCTAAGTATGAACACTACCCCTAACCCATATCCCTAACCTTAAATATAACACCTAACCCTAAATCTGTTGCTCACTGTAACATGTAAACCTAACCGTAACCTTAACTTTAACCCCTTAAACTAACCTTAATGCATAACACTTACCCTGACAAGAATCCTTATCCCATAATTCTAACCCTACCTCCTAGCCATAACCGTAACACCTAAACCCTAACCCTTACCCTAAAGCCTAGACCTAACCCTAAACCTAACCCTAACCCCTAACTCTAAACCTAAACCCTTACCCTAACACTAACGCTGAACCCTGATCCTAACCCTAACCTCTAACCCTAACCATAAACCTTAACTCTAACACTAACCCTAACCTGAACACTTAACACTAACCCTAACCCTAACCCCTAACCTTAACCTTAACACCTAACCCCCTAACCCTAATGCTAACCTTAACTCTTAACCCCTAACCCCTAACACTAACATTAACCCTAACCCCAAACCCCAAACCCCTAACCCAAACCGTAACCCTAATTCTCACAGTTCTTCCATTCTGAGAGTTAAGCAAGCCTACAATCGTCCCATGCCATGCATGAAAAGAGGCCCTGCCACTGTGTACTGCATGATACCTACAGGCCTATACCCAGCATACAATAGAAGGGGTTGCCGACGGCAATCCCAGCCCCTTAACTCACCAACCTAGTGTAGACAGGGCCTGTGCCATGAGTATAAACACTAGGCCTAACTCATAACCCTCACTCTAAACGTAACACCTAACCATAACCCTATTGCTCGCTGTAAAACATAAACCAAACCATACCCCTAACCCTAACCCCTTAACCAAACATTAATGCATAACCCTTACCCTAACAACAATCCCATCCCATAACTCTAACCCTACATCCTAGCCATAACCGTAACTGCTAAACCCTAAACCTAACCCAAAACTGCTAACCCTAATCATAACCCTAAGAAAAACCCTAAACCTAACCCTAACTTTAACCCCTAACACTAACGCTAAACTCTACCCTAACTCTAACTCTTAACTCTAGCCCTAAACCCTAAACCCTAACCGTAACCCTCACACTTAGCCCTAATCCTAACCCTAACCCTTAAACCTAACCCAAACCCTTAACCCTAAACCTAACCCTTACCTTCACACCTAGACCTAACACTAGCTCTAAACCTAACCCTAACACCTAACCCTAACCTTAACCATGAACTGTAAACCTAACACCCTAACCGTAACCATAACCCTTAACTCTAACCCTAAAGCTAACCTCAACCCTTAACCCTAACCCTAAAACTTAACCCTAACTGGTATCCCTAACCCTGACTGTTAACCCTCACCATAACCCTTATCCCTAACCCTAATCCTAACCTTTAACCCTAACCCTACCACTTAACCCTAACCCTGACCCCTAAACTAAGCTTAACACTCACCCTTCACCCTAAACCTAACCTTAACAGTTAACCCTAACACTAACCTTTAAACCTAGCCCTAACGGTAACACTTAACCCTAATCCTAACCCTTAACTCTAACGTTAACCCTAACCCCTAACACTAACCCTAACATTAACCACTAACCCTAAACCTAACCCTAACCCTAACCCCTAAACCTAACACCTAACCCAGCCCTAACACTAACCCCAACCCCTAACCCCTAAACCTAAACCTAACCCTAATTCTTCTTCCATTCTCAGAGTTGAGCAAGCCTACAATCCAGCCATGCCATGCATGATATTAGACTCCGCCTGAGGGCTGCATGAAGGTCAAGGCCTAAGACACAGTGTACAATGGTGTGCTGTCATAGTGACCCTTCCCGCGCCTCTCTAACCATAGATTATACAGGTTTTCTGCCCTTGAACTAACTGCTAAATCTAAGAGCTAACACTAACCCTAACACCTAACACTAAACCTAACCCCTGACCCTAACCCCTAACAGTAACTCTAAACCCTAACCTTAACGCTAACCACAGACCCTATCCCTAATGATAATCGTAACCCATTACCTTAACCCTAAATGTAATTCTCACACTTCTTCCATTTGCAGAAATAAGCAAGCCTACAACCAACACAAGCCATGCATGAGATGATGCTCCGCTCCTGTGTCCCACATGAGAGCCAGGGTCCCATGACCTGGGTACAATGGAGTGGGTTACTGGCCATGCTCCCTGTCCCAACCCTGCATAGAACAGATAGGGCCCATGCCTTAACTGTAATCTCTAACTCTAACCACTAACTCTAATCCTAAGCCTAACCCTAACCCCTAAACCTAACCCTAAGCTTAACCCTAACTTCTCAAACTAATCCTCATCCCTAACCCTAACCCTAATCCCAACCCCGAGGCCCTATCTCTAACAAGAACCCATAAGCAAAAGTGGAATACCTAACCACTAACACTAATATTCACAGGTATAATAATAATTCACAGGAATAAGCAAGCTTACAACCAACCAATGCCATGCGTGACATGATGCTCCGTCCTTGTGTCCCACATGAGAGTCAGGGTCCCATGACCTGGGTACAATGGAGGGGATTCCCATCGAGGCTCCCAGTCCCAAAGCCACATAGAGCAGATAGGGCCCATGCCTTAACCCTAATGCCTAACTCTAACCCCTAAACCTAACCCCTAACCTACCCCCTAAACCTAACACTAAGCTTAACACTAACCTCTCAATCTAACCCTCATCCCTAACACTAACCATAACCCCATTCACTAACCCATAACCCTAACACGAACCAGTAACTAAAACTGTAATACCTAACCACTAACACTAACCATGAAAAGCTAAACCCCACCATAACCCTAACCACAACCCTAACCCTAACCCTAACTCTTACAATGAACCTAGCCCTAACCCTAACCAAACACCGACCCTAACCGTAATCCCTAACCTTAAACCCTAGCCCTAACACGAACCTTAGCCCAAAACCCTAACCATGTTCCTAATCTTAATAGCACCAACCCTAAAACTAATCCTAAACTCTAACCCTAATCCTAACCCTAAATTTAATTCTCACACTTCTTTCATACTAGTAGTCAAGCAAGCCTACAATCTAGCCATGCCATGCGTAAGATTTGGCTCTGCTTGAGTCCTGCGAGACAGTCAGAGTCCAAGGCCCAGGGTACGATAGAGTGGGGATGCAATCAAGCTCCCCACACCCAGAGCCTGATAGATTATACAGGGCCTGTGCCCTGACACTAATCAGTAAACCTAAGCTAACACTAACCCAAACTCCTAACCCTAACTGAAACCCATGAATCTAACTCCAAACAGTAACACTAATCCCTAAATCTAACCGTAATCCCTCACCCTAAACATAAACCTAACTACAAAACATAATCCTAATTCCTAACTGTAACGGTAACCCTAACACTAATTCTACCTCTAACCATAACCCCTAAACCTAATCCTAGTCCTGAACACCTAACCCTAACCTTAATCCTAACCCCTTACTCTAATTGCAAATCCAATTCTCAGACTTCTTCAGTTTGAAATGATAAGAAAGCCTACAATCCACCCATACCATGCGTGAGATGAGGCTCTGCCCCTGTGTCCTACATGAAAGGCAGGGGCCCATACTCTGGCTACAATGGAGTGGGACCCTGGCGATTTCCCAGTTCCCCACAACTGATAGATCAGATAGGGCCCATGTGCTAACCCGAATTCGTAACCCTAAACCCTGACCCTGACCCTAAACATAACACCTAACCATAACCCTAATGCTAACATTAACACCTAATGCTACCCCTAACCCCTGACCCTAACCTTACCCCAAACCCTAAACCCTAAACCTAATCCAACCCCTAACCCTAACCCTAACCCTAAATCTAATTCTCACACTTCTACCATTCTCATAGTTAGACAAGCCTGCAATCCAGCCATGCCATGCATGAGATGAGGATCTGTCTGAGTGCTGCATGACAGTCAGGGCCTTAGGCCCAGTGTACGATGGAGTGGTGTTGCAGTGTCCCTGCCTGCCCCACTCTCACCATAGATATATAGGTCCTGTGCCCTTAAATTAACTGCTAAATCTAAGCCCTAACACTAACACTAAACCTAACCCCTGACCCTAACCCCCAACCCTAACTCTTAACACTAACATTAACCATAGCCTCTGACCCTAATCCTAACCCCTAAACCTCTTCCTAATCCCTAATCCTAACCATAATTCATACCCCTTACCCTTATCGTAAATGTAATTTTAACATTTCTTCCATTCGCAGAGATAACCAAGCCTCCAACCAACCCAAGCCATGCGTGAGATGAGGCTCCACCCCGGTATCCCAAATTAGAGTCAGGGACCCATGCCCTGGGTACAATGGAGTCCCAGTGATGCTCTCTGTTCCCGACCCAGCATAGAGTAGATAGGGCACATGTGTTAACCCTAACCGCTACTGCAAACCCTAACCATAACACCTAAATCTAACCCTATTGCTAACCCTAACACTAGCACTAACACTAAACCAAACCTCTAATCCTTAACTCTAACCCTAACATATAACCATAACCTTAGTACCTAAACCATAACACTAACTGTAAAACACCAACCCTAACCCTAACCCTAATGACAACCCTAAGCCTAACCCTACCACTTATAGCATCTCTAGCCCTAACCTTAACCAAAAACCACCCTAACCTTAACACTAACCCCAAACACTAAGCCCTAACACTAACGTTAATCCCTAACCCAATCCATAATCCTAATCCTAAATCTAATTCTAAGATTTCTTCCATTCTCAGAGTTAAGCAAGACTACAATCCTCATATGTCATGCGTGAAAGGAGGCTCTGCCACTGTGTCCTGCATGAAACCCATGGGCCCATACCGAGTGTATGATAGAGTACGTTTCTTGTGAGAATCCCAGAACCCTAACCCACAGCCTTAGTGCAGACAGGGACCCTGCCCTAAGCATAAACACTACTCCTAACCCATAGCACCAACCCTACATGTAACACCTAACCATATTGCTCACCCTAACACATAAGCCTAATCCTAACCCTAACCCTAACCCCTTAACTTAACCTTAATGCACAACCCTTACCTTAATGCAACAACCCCTATCCCATAAAAATAACCCTACCTCTTAGCCATAATAGTAACAACTAAAACCTAACCATAACTCTAAACCGCTAACCTTAACCTTAACCCTACCAACAACCCTAAACCTAACATTAGCCCTAACTCCTAACCCAAACGCTTAACCTTAACCCTAATCCTAACCCTAACCCATAAACCTCACCCTAACCCTTAACTGTAACCCTAAACCTAACACTTACGTAAACACCTATAGCTAACCCTAAACCTAACACTAACGCTTAACCCTAATACTAACACCTAACCCGAACTCTTAACCCTAAATGCTACCCTAACCATTAACTCTAAATCTAACACTTAACACTAACCCTAACCTTATACCAAATGCTAAACATAACCCTAAATCTAACCCTAACCCTAAACCTAACCCTATCCCTAACCATAACACTGACCAGAACACTAACACTAACCCTAAGCCCTAACCCTAATCCTAACTCTACCCCCTTAAAACTAACCCTACCTATAATCCCTAAGCCTAACCCTAAACCTAACACTACCCATACACTAACCCTAACCCTAACCCTAAACTTAACCTACAATAACCCTAAACACTAACCCTAACTGTAACCCTAACCTCTAACCCTAATCCTAATTCTAACCCTAACCCTAAACATAAATCTAACCCTAAACCCTAACCCTAACCCGTAATCATAACTCTAACACTAACCCTAGCCTTAATGCTAAACCCTAACCCTAACACTAACCACTAACCCTAACGCTAATGCTAATCTCTAACCCTAACCCCTAACACTAACATAACTGTATCCATAAACCCTAACACAAACACTTAAAACTCTAACCCCTAAACCTAACCATAACAATAACCCAGAACCCTAACCTTGACCTTAACCCTAAAGCCTAAACCTAAACCTAATCCCAGCCCTAATCCTAAGCCTGGCTCTAATCCGAGACCTAGACCTAACCCTAGCCATACCCATAGCCCTAATCATAGCCCTAGCCCTAGCCCTAACCCTAAACTTAACCCTAGCCCTAGCCCTGGCCCTAGCCCTAGCACTAGCCCTAACACTAGCCCTAAAACTATCCCTAAACCTAACTGTAACCCTAACAACGATAAACTCTAACACTAAACCTAACCATAACCCTAACCATAACCCTAACGCTAACAGCCCTAACCCCTAACCATAGCAATAAACCTAACCACAAACACTAACACTAAACCTAACCATAACCGCTAACACGAACCCTAACCCTAACCCTAACATTAACCTTAACCCTAACTTCTAACCCTAATGCTAACACTAACCACTAACCCTAACCGTAATTCTTACACTAATCCTAAACATAAAGCTAACCTTAACCCCTACTCCAAACCCTAAACCCTAATCCTAATCTGAACCCTAAGGCTAAGCCTAACCCTAAACCCTATCCTCTAACCTTAACCCTAACACTAACAATAACCCCTAAAATTAACCCTAACCCTAACGCTAAGAATAACCCTAACACTACCTCTAACACCTAACCCCTAACAATAAACCTAATGCTCACTCTAACCCTAATCCTAACTCCTAACGATAACCCTAACCCTAACCCATATCCATAACCCTAATTCTAACCCTAAGCCTAAACCTAACCAAAACCCTAACCCTTAACCCTAACCCTAATCCCTATTCCTAACTCTAACCCTAACCCTAACCCTAACCACTAACCCTAACCCTATCTCTAACTTTAGCCCCTAACCCTAAACAGAACCCTAACCCTAACCTTTAACCCTAAAGTTAACCATAAACCTATCCCTAATACTAATCCCTAAACCTAAACATAACCCTATCCCTTACCCCTAAGCCTAACACTGAACCCCTAAACCTAACAGTAACACCAAACACTAACCCCTAACCTTAACACTTACCCTAACGCTTAAACCCAAACCTCACATCCTAACCCTAACAGTTAACCTTAAGACTAACCATGAAACCTTACACTAACAGTAACTCTAGCCATAAAACCAAACTGAAACCTTAATTCTAACCTTAAGCCTAAAACTAAACCTAACACTATCCCCTAACGCTAACCGCTAATCCTAACCCTAATGCTAACGCTCACCCTAACCATAAACCCTAACCATAACCCTAAACCCTAACCCTAATCCTAAACCTAACAGCTAACCTTAAATGTAACCCCTGTGCCTACCCCCAACCCTAACACCAAACCCTAACCCTTACCCTTATGCTAACCCCTAACACTAAATCTAACCCTAAGTCCTAACCCTAACTCCAAACCTACCCCTAAGTTCAAACCTAGCTCTAACCCTAGCCCTAGCCCTATCCCTAGACCTAGACTTTACCCTAGACCTAGCACTAGCCCTACGCCTGACACTAACCATAACCCTAAACCTAACCTTAGCCCCAGCCCCAGCCCTAACTGTAAAATTATCCCTAATCCTGACCCTAACCCTAACAGCCCTAACTACTAACCATAACCCCAAACCCTAAATCTATCACTAAAGCTAACCGTAACTGCTAACACTAACCCTAACACTAACCCTAATACTAACCCTAACCCCTAATGCTAATCATAACCCTAACTCTAACCATTAACCCTAACCCTAATTCTAACACTAACCCTAAACCTAAAGCTAACCCTAACCCCTAACTGTAACCCTAATCCTAACCCTAACCCTAAACCTAAACCTAAAACCTAACTGTATCGCCAGCCCTAACACTAATGCATAACCCTAACCGTAACCATAAACCTAAACCCTAACTGTTACCTTATCCCCTAACCGTAACCCTAAAGCCTAACCCAAACACTAGTCCTAACCCTAAACCTAACCCCAAACCCTAACCCTAAACCTAACCCGAACCCTAACAACCCTAACCCCTAAACCCTAATCCTAACCCTAACCCGAACACTAACCCCTAACTCTAATCCTAAACCTAACACCTATTCTAACACCCTAACCCTACTTCTAACCCTAACCCTAAACATAAACCTAACCCTTACTCTTAAACTTAACCCTAACCCATAACCTTAAAACAAACACGAACCATAACAATAACTCCGAACTCTAAATCTAACCCCATCCCTTAGCCCTAAACGTGAAACTAAAGCCACAACCCTAACACTAACCACAAACCCTAACCCTTAACCCCTAACCTTAACACTATCCACAGCCACGAACCTCAAACTGCTAATCCTAAATGTAAGAGCTAACGCTAAGACTAACCACTAAACGTTACCCTAACACTTAACCCTAAATGCTACCCTAACCATTACCCTAAACCTAACACTTAACATTGACCCTAAGCCTAACCCTAACCCTAACACCTAACCCTAAACCTAACCGTATCCCTAACCATAACAATAACCAGAACACTAACCCTAACCCTAACCCCTAACCCTAACCCTAACCGTAACCCCTAACCCTAATCCTAACTCTAACCCACAAAAGCAAACCCCAGCCCAATCCCTAAGCCTAACCCTAACCCTGAACCTAACACAGCCCTTACACTAACCCTAACCCTAACCCTCACCTAAACCTACCGTAACCCTACACACTAACCCTAACCATAACACTAACCCCTAACCCTAATCCTAATTCTAACCCTAAACCTAAACATAAACCTAACACTAAACTCTAAACCTAAACCCTAATTCTAACCCTAACACTAACCCTAGCCCTAACACTAAACCCTAACCCTAACACTAACCATTACCCTAAAGATAACTCTAACCCTAAGCTCTAGCTCTAACCTTAATCCCTAACACTAACATAACACTATCCATAGCCCCTAACCCTAATGCTTAACCTAATCCTAACCCCTAACCCTAAACCTACCCTAACACTGAAAATTAACCTTATGTCTAAGCCTATGCTTAACCCTAACCCTAACCCCAGCCCTAACAATAACCCTAGCTCTAACCCTAGATCTAGACCTAACCCAGCTCTAGACATAGCCCTAGAACTAATGATAGCCCTAGGCTTAGCCCTAATCCTAACCCTAACTCTAAACCTAAACCTAACCCTAATCCTAACGCTAAACCTAACCCTAGTACCAGACCTAGCCCTAGCCCTAGCCCTAGACATAAACCTAGTCCTAACACTAACCCTAACTCTATACCTAAACCTAACTATAACCGTAACAACACTAATCCCTAATACTAAATCTAACACTAACCATAACCATAACCATGACCCTAACTGCCCTAACCCCTAACACTAAAAATAAACCTAACCTCAAACCCTAAACCTAACCCTAACCACTAACCCTACCTCTAAAGCTAACCCTAAACCTAACCCTAACAACTAACCCTACCTCTAAAGCTAACCCTACACCTAACCTTAACTTCTAACCCTAATCCTAACACTAACCCCTAACCCTAACCCTATTTCTAACCCTAATACTAAACATAAAGCTAACCTTAACCTCTAAACCAAACCCTAAACCCTAATCCTAATCCTAACCCTAACACGAAACCTAACCCTAACTTGAATCCTTAACCTTAACCCTAACCTTAACCATTAACCCTAACCCTAAACCCTAAGCTCCAACCCTAACCCTAACACTGACACTAATCCATAAACCTAACCCTAACCCTAACACTAAGAATAACCCTAACACTAACTCTAACCCCTAACCGTAACCCTAACACTAACGCTAACCCTAACCCTAACCCCTAACCATTACCCTAACCATAACCCCTATCCATAACCCTAATTCTAATCCTAAGCCTAAACCTAAACCAAACCCTAACCCTTAACCCTAACCCTAAAACCTTTTCCTAACACTAACCTTAACCCTAACCGTTAACCCTAACCCTAACAATAACTTTAGCCCCTAACCCTGACCCAAACCCTAACCCTAACCCTTAACCCTTATTTTAACCATAAACCTAACCCTAACCCCTAACCTAACACTAACTCCTAAACCTAAACCTAACCATATACCTTACCCTAAACTAACCCCAAAAACCTAAACCTAACTGTAACACCAAACCCTAAACCCTAACCTTAACACAAACCCTACCCCCTAAACCAAACCTCACATCCTAACCCTAACAGTTATCCCTAAAATTAACAATTAAACCTTACCCTAATTGAAACCCTAGCCCTAACAACTAACCCTAAATTTAATTCTAACCCTCAGCCTAAACCTAAACGTAACACTATCCCCTACCCTTAACCCTATCCGCTAATCCTAACTTTAACACTAATGCTCACCCTAACCATAAACCCTACCCCTAACACTAACCACTATCCCTGACCCTAACCCTAACCCCAAACACTCACCCTTACCCTAACCATAACCTAATCCTAACTCCTAACACTAATTCTAACCTAGCCCTAAGTTCAACCCTAGCTCTAACCCTAGCCATAGACCTAGACCTAGACAAAGACCTAACCCTAGCCCTAGCCCTAGCCCTTGCCTAGACACTAACACTAACTCTAAAACTAACCCTAGCACTAGGCCTGCCTCTAGCCCTAGCCCTAGGCCTAAACCTAACCCTAGACCTAGCCCTAACCCTAACATTATCCCTAACCCTGACCCTAAGCCAAAAACCATTAACCCCTAACCATAAACCCAAACCCTAACTCTATCACTAAACCTAACCCTAACTGCTAACCCTAACACTAATGCTAACCATAACCCTAACCCTAACCCCTGACCCTAACCATAATCCTAACCCTAACTGCTAACCCTAACCCTAATTCTAACACTAACCCAAAACCTAAACCTAACCTTAACCCCTAACCCCTAACCCTAACACTAACACTAACCCCTAAACCTAACCCTGACTCTAACGCTAAAGGTAATCCTAACACTAACTCTAAGCCCTATCCCCTAACTGTAACCCCAACGATAGCTCTAACCATAACCCTAACCCCTAACCATAACCCTAAACCTAACCTCTATCTGTAACCCTAATTCTAACCCTAAGCCTAAACCTAAACCAAACCCTAACCCTTAACTGTAACCCTAAAACCTATACCTAACCCTAACCCTAACCCTAACCACTAACCCTAGACCTAAATTTAGCCCCTAAACCTAACCTGAACCCTAACTCTAACCCTTAACCCTAATCTTAAACATAAACCTAACCATAACCCCTAACCCTAACACTAACCCCTAAACCTAAACCTAAGCCTATCCCTTATCCCTAAACCTAACACTAAACCATCCCCAACCCAAAACCCAAACTGCTAACCCTAAACCAAACACTTAACCCCAAGACTAAGCGTTGAACCCTACTCTAACTCTTTACACTAAACGCTACCCTAACCATTAACCCTAAACCTAACACTTAACACTAACCCTAACCCTAACTCTAACCCAAAAACTAACCCTAACACCTAACCTTAATCCTAAATTTAACCGTATCCCTAACCATAACACTAACCAGAACACTAACACTAACCCTAACCCGAAACCTAACCTTAACCCTAAACCCCTAAAAGTAACCCTACCCCTAATCTCTAAGCCTAACCCTAATGCTAAACCTAACACAACCCTTACACTAACCCTAACCCTAACCCTATCCCTAAACTAAACCTACCATAACCATAAACACTAGCCTTAACACTAACCCCTAACCATAATCCTAATTCTAACCTAACCCTAAACATAAACCTAACCCTAAACCGTAACCCTAAACCCTAATATTAACCTTAACACTAACCCTAGCCTTAGTGCTAAACCCTAACCCTGACCCTAACAATAACACCTAACGCTAACTGTAACACTAATCCTAACCTCTAACCCTAACCGTAATCCCTAACACTAACATAACCCTATCCGTAACCCCTAACCCTAAAGCTTAACATAAACCTAACTGCTGAAACTAAACCAAATCCTAACCCCGAACCCTAACCTTATCCCTAACGCCTAACCTAACCCTAAATCCGGCCATAACCCTAACCCTAGCTCTAACCCTAGACCTAGACCTAACCCTAGCCCAAACCATAGCCCTAGCCTTAGCCCTAATCATAGCCCTAGCTCAAGCCCTAACACTAAACCTAACCCTAAACCTCACTATAGCCCAAGCCCTAGGCCAAGTCCTAGCCCTACCCATAACCCTAGCACTAACACTAAGCTTAACACTATCCTTAAACCTAACCATAAATCTAACAACCTTAACACCTAACACTAAACCAAACCATAACCCTAACCATACCCCTAACACTAACAGCCTTAACAACTAACCCTAATAATAAACCTAACCCCAAACCCTAATCCTAACCGCAAACCCTAACCCTAATGCTATCCCTAACCCTAACCCTAACTTCTAACCCTAACCCTAACACTAATCTCTAACGCTAACCCTAATTCTAACCCTAAACCTAAACATAAAGATAACCTTAACCTCTAAACCAAACCCTAAACCTGAATCTTAATCCTAACCTTAACACTAAACCTAATCTAAAACCCTAACCCTAATCCCTAAACTTAACGCTAACCATAACCCCTAACCATAACCCTAATCCATAACCTCTAACCCTAAAGATAACTCTAACACTAACACTAACCCCTAAACCTATCCCTAACCTTAACGCTAAGAATAACCCTAACACTAACTCTAACCCCTAACTCTTAACTGTAACCCTAACACAAACTCTAACCCTAATCCTAACCCCTAACCATAACCCAACCCTAACCCCTATTCATAACCCTAATTCTAACCCTAAGCCTAAACCTAAACCAAACCCTAACCCTTAACCCTAACCGTAAAACCTATTCCTAACCCTAACCCTAACCCTAACCATTAACCCTAACCCTAACACTAAATTTATCCCCCAATCCTAACCTGAACCCTAACCCTAACCCTTAAACCTAATCTTAACCATAAACCTAACCCTAACCACTAACCCTAACAATAACCCCTAAACCTAAACCTAACCATATACCTTTTCCTAAAACTAACACTAAACCCCTAACCCTAATAGTAACACCAAAACCTAAGCTGTAACCTTAAGAGTAACCCTACCCCTAAACCCAAAACTCACACGCTAAACCTAACAGTTAACCCTAACACTAACCATTAAAACTTACCCTAACCATAACACTAGCCCTAACACCTAACCCTAACCTTAATTCTAAACTTCAGCCTAAACTTAAACCTAACCCTAACCTCTAATACTAACCCTAACCCTAATGTTAACACTAACCAAAAACCCGAACCGTAATCCCTAAACCTAACCTTAATCCTAACTCTAACACCTTACCCTAAACCTAACCCCTATTCCTAACCCTAACCCCAAACCCTAA
This sequence comes from Lemur catta, assembly GCF_020740605.2. Classification (NCBI taxonomy): domain Eukaryota; kingdom Metazoa; phylum Chordata; class Mammalia; order Primates; family Lemuridae; genus Lemur; species Lemur catta. The sequence goes on along the minus strand of NC_059133.1, from coordinate 109,618,068 downwards.
CAGTTACCCTAACCCTAACCACTAACCCTAAAACTAACCCTAACTCCTAACCCTAACCATAAACCAAGCCCAAAGTTCACACCTAGCGCTAACCCTAGCCCCAGCCCTAGACCTAGACCTAACCCAAGACCTAGCCCTGCCCTAGCCATAGCCCTAGCCCGGACACTAAGACTAATGCTAAATCTAACCCTAGCCCTAGCCCTAGGCCTAGCCCTATCCCTACCCATAACCTTAGCCCAAAGCAGAGCCTAACACTATCCCTAACACTGACCCTAAGCCTAGGAGCCCTAACCTCTAACCATAGCCCCAAACCCTAACTCTATCAGTAAAACTAACAGTAACATCTAATACTAACACGAACGCTAATCCTAACCCTAATCCCTAACCCTAACCATAACCCTAACTCTAACCGCTAACCCTAAACCGAACCCTAATTCTAACACTAACCCTAAACCTAACACTAACCCTAACACCTAATCCTAAACCTAACCCTAACGTCAACACTAAACGTAAAACCTAACCTATTGCTAACCCTAACCCTAATGCCTAACTATAACCCTAACCATAACCCTAAACCCTAACCCTACCCCTAACCCCTAACAGTAACCCTAATGCCTAACCCAAACCCTAACCCTAAACCTAACCCAAACCCTAACCATAACCTAACCCATACCCTAACAACCCTAACCCCTAATCATTAATCCTAACCCTAACACGAACACTAAACCCTAACACTAACCCTAAACCTAACACCTATCCCTAACCCTTCTTCTAACCCTATTCCTAAACATAAACCTAACCCTTACCCTTAACCTTAACTGTAACCCATAACCCTAACCCTAACCCATAACCCTAACCCAAAACCTAATCCCAACATTAACCCCTAACCCTAAATTTAACCCTATGCCTTACCCCTAAATGTAAAACTAAACCCCCAACCCTAACACTAACCACAAACCCTAACCCTTAACAGGTCACATTAACACTATCCACAACCCTGAACCCCAAACCATTAATCCTAAAACTAACAGATAATGATAAGACTAACTGCTAAACCTTACCCTAACCCTTAACCCTAAACGGTACCCTAATCATTAACCCTAAACCTAACATTTAACACTAATCATAAGCATAACCATAACTCTAAACCAAACCCTAACACCTAAACCTAACCCTAAACCTAACCCTATCCCTTACCATAATCCTAACCAGAACACTAACCCTATCCCTAATCCCTAACCCTAACCCTAACCCTAACCCCATAAAACTAACCATACCATTAATCCCTAACCCTAATCCTAACACAACACTTACACTAACCCTAAGGCTAACGCTAACCTAAACGCACCATAACACAATACCCTAACCCTAACCCTAACCCCTAACCCTAATCCTAATTCTAAACCTAACCCTAAATATAAACCTAACCCTAAACCCTAACACTAAACCCTAAGCCTAACCCCAACACTAACCTTAGCCCTAACACTAAACCCTAACCCTAACCCTAACACTAACGATAACCCTAACCGTAAAACTAACCCTATTCTCTAACCCTAACCCCTAATGCCTAACACTAACATAACCCTAATCATAAACCCTAACCATAACGCTTAACCCAATCCTAACCCCTAACCCTAACCCTAACCCTAAACCTAACCCTGAATCCTAACCTTATTCCTAACCATAACGCCTAACCGTAAAGCTAACCCCAGCCCTAACCCTAACCCACCTCTAACTCTAGTCCAGGACCTAACCCTAGTCCTAGCCATAGTCCTAGCCCTAGCCCTAATCATAGCCCTAGCCCTAGCCCTAACCCTAACCCTACCCCTACCCCTAACCGTGAACCTAACCTTGCCCGAGCCCTAGCCCTAGACCTAGCCATAACCCTAGCCCTAACACTAACCCTAACAGTATCCATAAACCTAACCATAACCCTAAATACCCTAAACCCTAACACTAAACCTAAACCTAACCCTAACCATAACCCTAACCCTAACAGCCCTAAACCCTAACCCTAACCCTAACTGCTAACCATAACCTTAATGCTAACCCTAATGCTAACCCTAACCCTAACCTTAACCCTAATTTCTAACACTAACCCTAACACTAACACCTAACCCTAACCATAATTCTAACCCGAACCCTAAACATAAAGCTAACCTTAACCTCTAAACCAAACCCTAATCCCTAATCCTAAACCTAACCCTAACACTAAACCTAACCCTAAACCATAACCCTAACCCTAATCCCTAAACTTAACACTAACCCTAACCCCTAACCACTAACCCTAACCGTAACCCTGACACTAACACTAAACCCTAATCCTAACCCTAACTCTAAAGCTAAGAATAACTCTGACACTAACTCTAACACCTAACCCCTATCTGTAACTCTAATGCTAACTCTAACTCTAACCCTATCGCCTAACCATAACCCTAACCCTAAACCCTGTCCCTAACCCTAATACTAACTCTAAGCCTAAACCTAAACCATACCCTAACTCTAACCCTAAAATCTATTCCTAACCCTAACCCAAACCCTAACCCTAACCACTAATCCTAAACCTAACACTAACTTTAGCCCCAACCCTAACCCAAACCCTAAACATAATCCTTAATCCTAATCTTAACCTTAAACCTAACCCTAACCACTAACCCTAACACTAACCCCTAAACCTAAACCTAACCATATACCTTAACCTAAAACTAACACTAAACCCCTAACCCTAACAGTAACACCAAACCTTAACCCCTAACCTTAACACTAACCCTAGCTTCTAAACCCAAACCTCACATCCTAACCCTAACATTTAACCCTAAGAGTAACTGTTAATCCTTAACCTAACTGTAACCCTAGCCCTAACAACTAACGGTAACCTTAATTCTAACCTTCAGCTTAAACCTAAACCTAACACTTTACCCTAACCCTAACTCTAACACCTAATCCTAACCCTAACCTTAACGCCACCCTAACCATAAACCTTAACCCTAATCCTAACCCCTCACTGTAACCTTAATGCAAACTCTAAACCTAACTCTAACCCCTAACCATAACCCTAACCCTAACCACTATCCCTAACGGTAATCCTAACCCTAAGCCTAAACCTAAACCAAACCCTAACCTGAAACACTAACCCTAACACTAACTCTAGCCCCTAACCCTACCCCGAACCCTAACCCTAACCCTTAACCCTAATCTTAACCATAAATGTAACCCTAACCCATAATCCTAACACTAACCCCTAACTCTAACCCTAACCCTATCCCTTACCCCAAAACCTAATACTAAACACCTAATTCTAACAGTAACACCAAACCTTTACCTCTAACCTTAACACTAACCCTATACCCTAAAACCAAACCTCATTTCTTAACCGTAACTGTTAACCGTAAGACTAACCATTAAACCTTACCCTTACCATAACTCTAGCCCTAACACCTAAGCCTAAACTTAATTCTAACCTTCAGCCTAAACTTAAACCTAACCCTATTCTTTAACTCTAACCTTAACCCCTAATCCTAACCTTAACCCTGATGCTCACTTAACCAAAAACCTTAACACTAACCCTAACCCTAACTCTAACCCCTAACCCTAAACCTATCCCCTAACCCTAAACCTAAACCTAACCCCAAAGCCTAACACTTACCCTAAACCTAACACCTAACCCTAACCTTAATATTAACCCTAACTCTTAACCCTAACCCTAAACCTAGCCCTAAGTCTAACCCTAGCTCTATCACTAGCCCTAGCCCTAGACCTAGACCTAACCCTAGCCCTAGCCTTGGCCCGCATACTAACCCTGACCCTCAAATTAACTCTAGCACTAGTCCTAGCCTTAGCCCTAGCCTGAACCCTAGCCCTGGCCCTAACCCTAACACTAACCTAACCCGGACACTAATCCTAAAGCCCTACCTTCTAAACATAACCCTAAACCCTAACTTTATCAATAAAACTAACCCTAAACACTAACCCTAACCCTAATGCTAACCCGAACCCTAACCCTAACCCCTAACCATAACCATAACCCTAACTCTAACCTCTAACCCTAACACTAATTCTAACACTAACCCTAAACATAAACTTAACCCTAACCCTTAACCACAACCCCTAATCCTAACCCTAATGCTAACCCTAAACCTAAAACCTAACCCTATCACTAACCCTAACACTAACGCCTAATGCTAACACTAACCATAACCCAAAACCCTAACCCTAACCGGAACCCCTTACTGTAACCCTAACGCCTAACCCAAAACATAACCCTAACTCTAACCACTAACCCTAACCCTAAACCTAACCCCAAACCCTAACCCTAAACCTAACCCAACCTGTAATAACTTTAATGCCTAACCCCTAATCCTAACCATAACACCAACACTAACCCCTAACCCTAACTCTAAACATAACACCTCTCCTTAACCCTACTTCTAACCCTAACCCTAAACGTAAACCTAACATTTCCCCTTAACCTTAACCCTAACCCATAACCCTAACCTAAACCCTAATCCTAACATTAACACCTAGCACTAAATATAACCCTATCTCTTAGCCTTAAACCTAAAACAAAAGCCCCAACCCTAACACTAAGCACCATCTCTAACCCTTTACCCCTAACCTTAACACTATTCCCAACCCTGGACTCCAAACTGCTAACCCTAACCCTATCCCTAACCTTAAACCTAACCCTAAACCTAACAAAACACTTACACTAACCCTACCCTAACATAATGCACCATAACCCTAAACCATAACCCTAATGCAAACACTAAACCTAACCCCTAACCCTAATCTTAATTATAACCTTAACCCTAAACATGAACCTAACCCTAAATACAAAAGCTAACCGCTCATCCTACACCTAACACTAACCCTAGCCCTAAAATCTAAACCTAACCCTACACCCTAACACTAAACTAACCCTATCCATAACCCCTAACCCTAACCATTAACCTAACCCTAACCTCTAACCCTAACACTAATACCTAACCCTAGCCCTAACCCTAATGCTTAACCCTAACCTAAGCCCAGGCCTAACCCTAACCCTAGCTCTAACCCTAGACCAAGACCTAACCCTAGCCCTAGCCATAGCCCTAGCCCTAGCCCTAATCATAAACCTAGCCCTAGGCCTACCCTTAACACTCACCCTAACTGTATACCTAACCCTAGCCCTAGCCCTAACCCTAGCCCTAACCCTAACCCTAACACTCTACCTAACCCCAACCATACCCTATCAACCATAACCGCTAACACTAAACCTAACCATAACCCTAACAATAACCCTAACCCTAACAGCTCTAACCCCTAACCCTAACCGTAAACCTAACCCCAAACACTAACCCTAACCCTAACCCTAACTGCTAACACTAACCCTAACGCTAACCCTAACCCTAACCCTAAACCCTAACTGTAACCCTAACACTAACCCCTAAGCCTAACCCTAATTCTAACCCCAACCCTAAAAGTAAACCTAACCCTAACCCCTAATACAAACCCTAAACCCAAATAATAATCCAAACCCTAACGCTAAACCTAACCGTAAACCTAAACCTTAACCTAATCCCTAACACTAACCCATAGCTCTAACCCTAACCCTAACCCCTAACCCGTAACATTAAGCCTAAAACTAACACTAAATCCTAAAGCAAACCCTCACCCTCATGCTAAGAATAACCAAAACACTAACTCTAACCCCTAACCCCTAAGCATAACCCTAATGCTAACCACTATCCCTAACCCTAATTCTAACCCTAAGCCTAAACCTAAAAAAAGCCCTAACCCTTAAGCCTAACCCTAACCACTATTCTTAACCCTAACACTAACACTAGCCACTAACCCTAACCAGAACCCTAACCCTAGCCCTTAAATATAATCGTGAGCATAAAAATAACCATAACCCATAACCCTAACACTAATCCATAACCCTGAACTTAACCTTCTCCCTTACTCCTAAAACTAACAATAAACCCCTAACCCTAACAGTAACACCAAACCCTAACCCCTAACCTTAAGACTAACCTGAACCCCTAAACCCAAAACTCACATCCTAACCCTAACAGTTAACCCTGACTAACCTTTAAACCTTACTCTAACCGTAAGCCTGGCCCTAGCACCTATAACCTTAATTCTAACCTTCTGCCTAAACTTAAACCTAACTGTATTCCCTAAACTTAACCTTAACCCCTAATCCTAACCCTAACTCTCACCCAAACAATAAACCCTAACCATAACCCTAACCCCTAACCCTAACCCTAAACCTAAACCCTAACCCTAAACCTAACCCCTAACCCTAACCCTAATCCCAAATCCTAACCCTTACCCTAAGCCTAACCCCTAACCCTAACCGTAACCCTAACCCCTAAACCTAACCCTAACCCTAACCATAACCCTAATGCCTAACCCAAACCATTACCCTAAACCTACCCCCTAACCCTAACACTAACCGTAAACCTAATCCCAAACACTAACCCTAACCCTAAACCTAACACCTACTCCTAACTCTACTTCTAACTCTATCCCTAAACATAAACCTAACCCTTGCCCTTAAACTTAACCCTATTCCATAACCCTAACCCAAACCCAAAGACTAATATTTACCCCTAACACTAAGCCTAGCCCTATCCCTTACCCCTAAACCTAAAACTAAACCCCTAACCCTAACACTAACCCCAAACATTAACCCCTAACCCATAACCTTACAGTATCCCTAACCCTGAACCCCAAACCGCTAACCCTAAACCTAACAGTTAACCCTAAGACTAAACGTTAAACCTTAAGCTAACCCTTAACCCTAAAAGCTACCCTAACCATTAATGCTAAACCTAACACTTAACTCTAAGCCTAACCCTAAACCTAACCCTAACACGTAACCCTAACCCTAAACCTAACCCAATCCCTAACCATAACACTAAACCTAACCTTATCCCCTAACTCTGACACTAACCCCCTAACAATAAACGTACCCCTAATCCCTAACCCTAATGCTAACCCTAAATCTAACAAAACTCTTACACTAACCCTAACCCTAACCCTAACGCAAACCCTTATCCTTCACCCTAACACGAACTTTAGGACCTAACCCTAACCCAAAACCTAACCCTAACCCTTAACCCTAATCTTAACCAAAAACCTAACCGTAACACCTAACCCTAACACTAACCCCTAACCCTAATTTAACCCTTTCCCTTACCCCTGAACCTAACATTAACCCCTAATCCTAACAGTAACACCAAATCCTAACCCCTAACCATAGCACTAACCCTAACCCCTCACCCCAAACCTCACATCCTAACCCTAACAGTTAACCCTAAAACTAACTGTTAAGCCTTACCCTAACACTAACCCTAGCCATAACACCTAACCCCAACCTTAATTCTAACCCTAAGCCTAAACCTAAACCTCACCCTATCCCTAAACCTAACCCTAACCCCTAATCCTAACTCTTACCCTAATGCTCACCCTAACCCTAAACCCTTAACCTAACCCCTAACACTAAACCTAACCCCTAACCCTAACCCTAACCCTATCCCAAAACCCTAACACTTACTCTAACCTAAAACCTAACCCTAACCATAAACCTAACCCTAACACCTAACCATGACCATAAACCTACCCCTAACTCTAACCCTAGCAATAACCCTACCCGTGCTGTAGCCCTAAACCCAGACATAACTGTAGCCCTAGCCGTAGTCCTAGACCTAACCATAGCCCTAGCACTAGCCCTGACACTAACCTTAACCCTAAATCTAACCTTAGCCCTGGCCCTATTGCTTGCCCTTGCACTAACCCTAACACTAAACCTAATCATAACCCCTAACACTAACCCTAACCCCAACCCTAAACCATAAACCTAACCCTAACCCTAAACCCAAAATCTAACACTAACCCTAACCCTAATCCTACACCAGGCCCTAGCCCTAACCCTAAACCAATCCTAGCCCTAACGCTCACCCCGATGCTACCCATAGCCATAGCACTATTCCTAGCCCTAACACTAACCCTAAACCTAACCCTAGCCCTAAACCTAACCCTAACCCTAACACTAGCACTAACACTAACCCTAACCCTAAACCTAGCCCTAGCCCAAACCCTAGCCCTAGCCCTAGCCTGACAATAACCCTAGCCCTAACCCTAGCCCAAGCCCTAGCCCTACCTTTAGCCCTAACACTAACTCTAACCCTACCTCGAACCCTACCTTTTAAACCTATCCCTAACCCTTAACCATAATCTTAACCATAAACCTAACCCTAACCCCTAACCCTAACCCTAACCCCTAACCCTAAACCTAACACTAACTCTAATCCCTAAACCTAACACTTAACCCCTAACCCTAAAACTAACCCGAAACTCTAACCCCTAACCCCTAACACTAACCCTGCCCCCTATCACCAAACCCCTACCCTAACCTTAACAATTAACAATAAGACTAACTGTTAAACCTCACCCTAACCCTTAAACCTAACACTAACCATAAACTTAACCCTAACCATTAATCCTAACTGTAAAATTAACCCTAAACCTTAACCCTGAACCCTAACCCTTAACCCTAAATCTAACCCTAAACCTTAACCCTAATACTAACCCTTAACCCTAACCCTAATCCTTAACCCTAATCCTCACCCTTAACCCTAACCACAAACCGTAACGCTAACACTTAACCATAAACCTATCCCTAACCGTTAAGCCTACCCCTAACACAAATACTTAACGGTAATACAAACGCTTAACCCTAACTCTAACCTTACCTTTAACCCTAATCCTAAACTTTAACTGAACCCCTAACCCTAACCGTAAACCTTACGCCTAACCTTAACCGTCAACATTCACCCTAGCCATTAACACTCACCCCAACCCTCACACGTAACCCTACTCCAACACTTAACCATAACCCTAACCTTACCCTTAACACTAATCCAAACTCTTACCCCTAACAATAACACTAACCCCTAGGCCTAACCCTAACACTAACCCCTAGCTCTAAACCTAACCCTAAATGCTAGCCCTAACCCTAACAGCTAAGCCCTAACCCTCACATTAACCTTAACCCCTAACCGCAAACTCCTAACCCTAAACCCAACACTTAACCCTAAGACTAACCATTAACTCTCACAATAACCCTTAACCCTGAAGCTAGTCCTAACTCTAACTCTTTACCCTACCCCTAAACCAAACCCCTAACATCAATCCTAAACCTCACCCTTAACCCTAAACCTAACGGTAAATGGTAACACTAACACTAACATTTAAACCTGATGTTAACCCTAACCCTTAAATCTAATCTTAACCCTTAATCCTACCCCTAACCACTAACACTAACACTAAACCCTAAACGTAATCCTAACCCTAACCCTATGACCTAAACCTAACAGTTAACCCCTAACCCTAACACTAACCCCAAACAGTAAACCTTAACCGCTAACCCCTAACCCTAAAAATAACCCAACCCCTCTTCCCCAACCCCTAACCCTAACCCTAACCGTTAACACTCACCCTTACACTTAAGCCTAACCCTAACCCTAACACTTAAGCCTCAGTCTAACCTTTAACCCTAACCCTAACCCTTAAGCCTAACCCTGACCCTTAACCCTAAACTAAACCTTAACCATTAACCCTAATCCTAACCCTAACACTTAATGCTAAACCTAACCCTAACCATTAATCCTAACCCTAAACCTTAACCCTAACACTAACCCTAAAACTTAACCCTAATACCATCCCTTAACTCTAACCCTACTCTTTCACTCTAATCCAACCCTTAACACTAACAACTAACTCTAACCCCAACACTTAACCCTAACCCTAACCGTTAACACTCACCCTAAACCTTAATCCTAATACTAAACCTATCACTTAACCCTAATCCTTAACCCTAACCCTAACACCTACCGCCTAAAACTAACACTAACCCTAACCCTTAACCTCTAACCCTTAACCCTAACACTGAGCCTAACTGCAAACCCCTAACCCTAACCATAACCATAATTATTACACTTCTTCCATTCTCAGGGTTAAGCACACCTGCAATCATCCCATGCCATGCGTGAAGGGAGGCTCTACCGCTGTGTCCTGCATGAAACCCACTGGCCCATACGCAGTGTACAATAGACGGGGTTCCCGGAGACAATCCCAGCCCCGTAACCCACCATCCTAGTGCAGGCAGGACCCTTGTCCTAAGCATAAACACTACCCCTAACCCATAACCTTACCCGTGAACATAACAACTAACCCTAAATCTATTGCTCACTGTAACACATAAACCCAAATCTAACTTTAATCCTGTAAATTTACCTTAATGAATGACTTACCCTGACAACAGCCCCTAACCCATAATTGTAACCCAAACTCCTACCCATAAACGTAACACCTAAACCCTAACCCTTACCCTAAAGCCTAGACCAAAACCTAAACTTAAGCCTAACTCATAACCCTAACCCTAACTCCTTACCCTAACACTAACCTGGAACCCTCATCCTAACCCTAACCCCTAACACTAACCATAACCCTTAGCTCTAACACTAACCTAAACTGAACTCTTAGCCCTAACCCTAAAACTAAGCCACAAAACCTAACCCTATCCCTTAACCCTAAACCGAACCCTAACCGTTAACCCTAACCCTACCACTAACCCTTAAACCTAATCCTAACCCTTAACCTTAACCCTAACCGATAATCCTCACCCTAACACTTAACCCTGACCCTAACTCTAACACTAACCCTTACCCATAATCCTAACACCAACTTTTAACCCTAATCCTAACCCTTAACCCTAACACTAACATTAACCCCTAACCATAAAGCCAACCCTAACACCTAACACCTAACGCTCACACTAACCAAAACTCCTAACACCAAACCCCGACCCCTAACCCTAACCCTAATTCTCACTCTTCTTCCATTCTCAGAGATAAGCAAGCCTACACTGCAGCCATGCCATGTGTGAGATGAGGCTCCCCCTGAGTCCTGCGTGACAGGCAGGGGCACATGCCCATGGTACAATGGAGTGGGGTGCGTGGCTATGTAGGCTTGCTAAATTCCAGTTTGGAGAAATTGCGATAGTCATATATAGGGTTGCTTACATTTACTTATAGGAAGCAACTATTGGGGTGTGCTTTGTAGGCTTGCCTTACTCTAGTTTGGATGAAGTGGGTGAGTCCTGTATAGGAATGTTAGCATTGAGTTAGAAGGAGCATCTATGGGGGGGTGTTTTTTAGGCTTGCTAAACACTAGTTTGGAAGAAGTTCGAGAGTCATACATAGGAATGATTTCATTCAGAGAAAGCAATTATAGGGAGTTTATTTGTAGGCTTGCTAAGCTACTTTGGAGGAAGTTGAGAGTCATATATAGGAATGCTTACATTCACAGAAAGTAACTATGTGGGGGTGGTTTCTAGGCTTCCTAAACTCTAGTTTGGAAAAAGGGGAAAGTCATGTATAGGAATTCTTACATTCATTTACAGGAAGGAACTATCTGCGGGGAAATGCAGTATTGCTAAAATCTTAGATTGGAAAAATCACAGGAGTCATATATAGGAATGTTACCATTCACTTAATGAAAGCAACTATCAGGGGGTGGTTTCCAGGTATGCTATACTCTAGTTTGGAAGAAGTGCTACAGTCATATATAGGAAAGCTTACATTCTCTGAGAGAAAGCAATTATAGGTGGGTGCATTGTAGGAATGCTAAACTCTAGTTTGAAAAAATTTCGAGAGCCTAAAGGCCATAGTCATACATAGAAACGCTTAAATTCATTCAGAGAAAGCAGCTGTCGGGGATTGGTTTGTAGGCTTACTCAACCCTAGTCTGGAAGAAGTGCGAGAGTCATACACAGGAAGGTTTCAATTCACTCAGAGAAAGCAACAATGGGGGTGAATTGTAAGCATGCAAAACTCTATCTTCTAAAGCGTGAGTCAGTCATATATAGGAATGCTTAAATTCACTCAGAAAAAGTAACTATGGGAGGGATGTTTGTAGGCATACTAATCTCTACTTTGGTAGAATTTCGAGACACATATAGGAAAGTTCATCTTCACTCATAGAAAGTAACTATGGGGGGTGTAATTTTTGCACGCTAAAGTCTAGTTTGGAAGGAGTACGAGAGTCATATATAGGAAGGCTTACATTCACGCTAAAGTCTTGTTCGGGAGGTAACAGCCACTTAGAAAAAGCAATTGTCGGCGGGTGGTGTAGGCCTGGGAAACTCTATTTTCAATGAAGTGTGTGTGTCAGATACGGGAAAGTTTACATTCACTCAGAGAACACAACGTTGGGGTAGTGGTTTGTAGGCATACTAAACTCTAGTTTGCAAAAAGTACAAGTCGTATATAGAAACGCCTACATTCACGCAGAGAAAGCAACTATGGGGTGGTGTTTTTACACATGTTAAACAATAGTTTGGTGGAATTTCGGGAGTCATATCTAGGGAAACTTACAGTGACAGAGAAACCAACTCTCGTGGTGGTTTGTAGGACTGCTAAACTCTATCTTCAATGAAGTGTAAGAGTTATATATGGGAAGGCTTACATTCACTCAGACAAAGCAATGATGGGGTGGTGGTGTGTAGGCATACTAAACTGTAGCTTGGAACAACAAGGAGAATCATCTATAGGAACGCTTACTTTCACGCAGAGAATTCAACTATGGGGTGGTGTTTTGTAGGCATGCTAAAGTGCAGTTTGGAAGAAGTTCGAGAGTCTTATATTAAAGGAAAGATTATGGTCACCTAGAGAAAGCAACTCTCTGGAGGTGGTTGGTAGGCCTGCTAAACTCTAATTTGATGAAGTGTGAGAGTCATTCATGGGACCGCTTATATTCAATCAGAGAAAGGACCGAAGTAGTGGTGGTTTGTAGGCATACAAAAGTCTAGTTTGGATGAATTGTGGCTGCCACACATGAGAAGGCTTATATTCAGTCAGGGAAAGCAAATATGGGGTGGTGTTTCATAGGCATGCAAATCTCTATTTTGAAAGAAATTCAAGAGTAATATATAGGAAAGCTTCAGTCACTCAGAGAAAGCAACTCTCGGGGGGTGCTTGGTAGGTCTTCTCAATTCTACGTTTGGAAGAAGTGTGAAAGTCACATATGGGAATGCTTACATTCACGCACAAAAAGCAACTGTGGGGTGGTGTATTCTAGGTATTCTAAATTCTACTTTGGATGAAGTGTGAGAGTCATACATGGGAAAGCTTACAGGCACTTAGAAAAAGCAACTCTTGGGGAGTGGTTTGTAGGCCTGCTAAACTCTACTTTGGAGGAAGTGCGAGAGTCATATATGGTAACGCTTACATTCACTCAGAGAAAGCAACGTTGGTGTGGTGGTTTGAAGGCACACTGAACTGTTGTTTGGAGGAAGTACGAGAGTCATATATAGGAACACTTACATTCACGCAAAGCAATTATGGGGTGGTGTATGGTAGGCATGCTAATTTCTAGTTTGGAAGAATTTCAAGAGTAATATAGAGGAAAGATTACAGTCACGTAGAGAAAGCAACTCTCAGGTGGTTGTTTGTAGGCCCGCAAAGCTCTATATTCAATGAAGTGTAGGAGTCATTATATGACTAGGCTTATATTCACTCACAGAAAGTTGCTTTTTCTGCAGGAATGTAAGCGTTCCTATATACGACTTGTACTTCTTCCAAACTAGAGTTTAGGATGCCTACAAACCACCACTCCCATCACTTTCTCTGAGTGAATGTAAGCGTTCCCATATATGACTCTTACAGTTCATTGAAAATAGAGTTTAGCAGGCCTAGAAACCACTCCAAGAGAGTTCCTTTCTCTAAGTCTCTGTAAGATTCCTTATATATGACTCTCGAAATTCTCCAAAGTATAGTTCAGCATGCGTACAAACAATACCACATAGTTGCTTTCTCTGCGTCAATGTAAGCATTCCTACCTATGACTCTCGTACTTCTTTCAAGCTACAGTTCAGTATGCCTAAAAACCACCACCCCATCATTGCTTTCTCCAAGTGAATGAAAGCTTTCCAATATATGACTCCCACTTCTACCAAAATAGAGTTTTGCAGGCCTACAAACCTCCCGCTGAAACTTCCTTTTTTAAGTCGCTGTTATCTTTCCTGAATACCACAACCCCTTCGTTGCTTTGTCTACGTGAATGTAACCGTTCCCATATATGACTTTCACACTTAAACCAAAATAGAGTTTAGCAGGCCTGCATTCCACACCCCGAGAGTTGCTTTCTCTAAGTAACTCTAAGCTTTCTTATTGTGACTCTCATCCATACTGGAGTTTACATGCCTAGAAAACACCACCCCACAGTTGCTTTCTCTGCATGAATGTAAGTGTTCCTATATATGACTCTCGTACTTCCAAACTACAGTTTAAGGTGCCTACAAACCACCACCCCATCATTGCCTTCTCTGAGTTAATGTAAGCGTTCCCATATATGATTCCCGCACTTCCTGCAAAGTAGAGTTTAGCAGGCCTACAAACAACCCCCCCGAGAGTTGCTTTCTCTAAGTGACGGTAAGCTTTCCTATATATTACTCTTGAACTTCTTCCAAACTAGAGATTAGCATTCTTACAAAAAAGCCACCCCATAGATGCTTTCTCTCCGTGAATGTAAGCGTTTCTATGTTTCACTCGTACTTCTTCCCATCTACAATTTAATCTGCCTACAAACCACAACTCAAACGTTGCTTTCTCTGAGTGAATGTAAGCATTCCCATATACGACATATGCAATTCATTGAAAATAGAGTTTAGCAGGCCTGCAAACCAGCTGATGACATTTGGTTTTTCTAAGTGGCTGTTACCCTTCCTAGGTAGGACTCTGGAACTTCTCCCAAACTAGAGTTTAGCATGCTTACCTAACACCACCCTTTAGTTGCTTTCTCTGCGTGAATGTAAACGTTCGTGTATATGACTCTCGTGCTTCTCCCAAACTACAGTTCATTATGCCTACAAATCACCAACCTAATATTGCTTTCTCTTATTCAATATGAAAGTTTCCATATATGTCACTTACACTTCATTGAAAATAGAGTGTCGTAGACCTACATATCACCCCCGGAGAGTCGCTCTCTCTGTCACTGTAGGCTTCCCTATATATGAATCTCGAAATTCTACAAACTATAGTTTCGCATGCGTACAAACTTTACCCCATAGTTGCTTTCTCTGTGCGAAAGCCCTATATGACTAGTACTTCTTCCAAAGTACAGTTTAGTGTGACTACATATCACCACCCCATCATTGCTTTCTCTAAGTGAATGTAAGCGTTCCCAAATATGAGTCTCACACTTAAACCAAAACAGAGTTTAGCAGGCCTGCATTCCAAACCCGAGAGTTGCTCTCTCTAAGTAACGCTAAGGTTTCTTATATATGACTCTCACACTTCATCCAAACTAGAGTTTAGAATGCCTAGAAAACACCAGTCAAATTTGCTTTCTTTGCGTGAATGTAAGCGTTCCTATATATGACTAGTACTTCTTCCAAACCACAGTTTAGTGTGCTTACAAACGACCACCACATCATTGCTTTCCCTGAGTGAAAGCAAGCGTTCCCATTATGTGAATCTGGCACTTCTTCCAAAGCAGAGTTTAGCAGGCCTGCAAACCACCCCCCGAGAGTTGCTTTCTCTAAGTGACTGTAATTTTCCCTATATATTACTCTTGAATTTCTTCCAAACTAGAGATTAGCATTCTTACAAAAAAGCCACATCATAGATGCTTTCTCTGCGTGAATGTAAGCATTTCTATGTATCACTCTCGTACTTTTACCCAACTACAATTTAGTCTGCCTACAAACCACGACTCCAACATTGTTTTCTCTGAGTGAATATAAGAGTTCCCATCTATGACACATACACTTCATTGAAAATAGAGTTTATCAGGCCTACAAACCACCTGCTGACACGTGCTTTCTCTGAGTGGCCTTTACCTTTCTTACATAGGCCACTGGAATTTCTCCCAAAGTTGAATTTGGCCTGCAAACCATGCCCCGAGTTTTGCTTTCTGTAAGTGACCATGAACTTTCCTATATATTACTATGAAACTTCTTCCCAACTGGAGATTAGCATGCTTCCAAAACACCACCCCATAATTCCTCTCTCTGCATGAATGTAAGCCTTCCTATATTTGATTTGTACGTCTTCCAAACTAGAGTTTAGTATGCCTACAAACCAGCACCCCATCGTTGCTTCCTCTGAAAGAATGTAAGCATTCCCTTATATGAGCTCACATTTCATCGTAATTAGAGTTTAGCTGGCCTACAAACCACACGCCGAGAGTTGCTTTCTCTAAGCCACTGTAATCTTTCCTATATAAGACTCTCGAACTTCTTCCATACTACACTTTAGCATGCCTACAACACACCATCGCATAGTTGAATTCTCTGCGTGAATGTGTTCCTGTATATAACTCGTACATCTTCCAAACCAGAGTTTAGTATGCCTACAAACCACCATTCCATCGTTGCATTCTGAGTGAATGTAAGCGTTCCCATATATGGCTCCCAGTTCAACCAAAGTAGAGTTTTGCAGTCCTACAAACCACCAGCCAACACTTCCTTTTTCTAAGTGGCTGTTACCTTTTCTAAACAACACCACACTCTATTGCTTTCTCTAAGTGAATGTAAGCGTTCCCATACATGGGTCTCACACAAACCAAAATAGAGTTTAGTAGGCCTGCATTCCACACCCGGAGAGTTGCTTTCTCTAAGTAACAATAAGCTTTCTTAAATATGACTCTCATCCATACTGGAGTTTAGATGCCTAGAAACACCACCCCACAGTTGCTTTCTCTGCGTGAATATAAGCGTTCCTATATACTCGTAATTCTTCCCAACTATAGTTTAGTGGGCCTACCAACCACCACCCCATCATTGCTTTCTCTAAGTTAATATAAGCCTTCCCATATATGATTCTTGCGCTTCTTGCAAAGTAGAGTTTAGCAGGCCTAAAAACCACCCCGTAGAGTTGCTTTCTCTAAGTGACTCAAATCATTCCTATATAAGACTCTGGAAATTATTGCAAACTACACTTTAGCATGCTTCAAAAACACCACACCTTAATTGAATTCTCTGCCTGAATATAAGCATTCTTATATATTACTCATACGTCTTCCAAACCAGAGTTTTTATGCTTACATAGCACCACCCCATCGTTGCTTTCTCTGAGTGAATGTAAGCGTTCCCCTATATGACTCCCACTTCAAGCAAAATAGAGTTTTGCAGGCCTACAAACCACCTGCCAACACTTACTTTTTCTACGTGGCTGTTACCTTTCCTAAAACACCACCAGCCCATAATTTCTTTCTCTCAGTGAATGTAAGCGTTCTCATATACGACTCTCACACTTCATTCAAAGTAGTTTAGTTGGCCTACAAACCACCTCCAGAGAGCTTTCTCCTTGTGATTGTAATCCTTCCTATATGAGACTCTCGAATTCTTCCAAACTACTCTTTAGCATGCCTTCAAAACACTACCCCTTAGTTGAATTCTATCTGTGACTGTAAGCATTCCTATATATGATTCTCCTACGTTTTCCAAACTACGGTTCAGTAGGCGTATAACCACCACTCCAACTTACTTTATCTGACTGAATGTAAGCGTTCCCATCTATAACTCTTACATGTCATTGAAAATAGTGTTTAGCAGGCCTAGAAAACACTCTCCGAGGGGTTCTTTCTCTAAGTCACTGTAAGCAACCTTAGATATGACTCTCTAAATTTCCAAAACAATAGTTTAGCATGCATACAAACACTACCAAATAGTTGCTTTCTCTGCCTGAATGTCAGCGTTCCTATATATCATTCTCATACTTCCAAACTACAGTTCAGTATGCCTACAAAAAGCAACCTCATCATTGCTTTCTCCAAGTGAAAGTAAGTGTTCCCATAAATGTCTCAAACTTAAACCAAAACAGAGTTTAGCAGGCTTGCATACCAAACCTGAGAGTTGCTTTCTCTAAGTAACTGTAAGCTATCTTTATGACTCTCACACTTTATCCAAACTAGAGTTTAGAATGCCTAGAAAACACCATCCCACAGATGCTTTCTCTGCGTGAATGTAAGCATTACTATGTATCACTCTCGTACTTCTTAACAGCTATTATTTAGTCTGCCTACAAACCGCGATCCCTAGCTTGCTTTCTCTGAACATAAGCGTTCCCATGTATGACACACTTCATTAAAAATAGAGTTTAGCAGGCCTGCAAACAATCCGCTGACACTTTCTTTTTCTAAGTGGCTGTTACCTTTCCTACACAGGACTCTGGAACTTTTTCCAAACTAGAATTTACCATGCTTACCTAACGCCATGCCATAGTTGCTTTCCCTACATAAATTTAAGCGTTCCTACATATGACTCTCGTACTTCTTCCAAACTACTGTTCATTATGTCTACAAACCACCACCCCAATGTTGCTTTCTCTGAATAAATATAAGTGCTCCCGTATGACACTTACACTTCATTGAAAATAGAGTGTCGTAAGCCTATAAACCACCCCCCCCGGGAGTTGTTTTCTCTAAGTGACGGTGAGCGTTCCTATATATTACTATGGAACTTCTTCCAAACTAGAGATTAGCATGCTGGCAAAACACCACCCCATAGATGCTTTCTCTGCGTGAATGTAAGCGTTCCTGTATATGACTCGTACGTCTTCCAAACTACAGTTCAGTATGCCTACAAAACATGACCCTATCATTGCTTTCTCTAAGTGAATGTAAGCCTTCCCATATATGAGTCTCACACTTAAACCATAATAGAGTTTAGCAGGCCTGCATTCCACACCCTGAGAGCTGCTTTCTCTAAGTAACTCTGAGCTTTCTTATATATGCCTCTCACACTTCATCCAAACTAGACTTTAGAATGTCTAGGAAACAGCACCCCAAAGTTGCTTTCTCTGCGGGAATATGAGTTCCCATATATGACTCCCCTACTTCTTCCCAACTACAGTTTAGTGTGCCTACAACCACCCCATCATTGCTTTCTCTGAATGACTGTAATCGTTCCCATATATGACTCTCGCACTTCTTCCAAAGCAGAATTTGCTTTCTCTAAGTGACTGTGAGCTTTGCTATATATTACTGTCGATCCTCTTCCAAACTAGAGATTAACATGCTTGCAAAACACCCATAGTTGCTTTCTCTATGTGAATGTAATCATTCTTATATATGACTCCTACGCCTTCCAAACTAGTTTAGTATGCTTACAAACCAACAACCCATCGTTGCTTTGTCTAAGTGCAAGCGTTGGCATATATGGCTCTCACACGTCACCCAAATTAGAGTTTAGCAGGCCTACCAACCACCTCCAGAGAGTTGCTTTCTCTACATGACTGTAATCTTTCCTATATGAGACTCTCGAATTCTTCCAAACTGCACTTTAGCATGCCTACAAAACACCACCCCATAGTTGAATTCTCTGCGTGACTGTAAGAATTCCTATATATCATTCTCCTACGTTTCCAAAACTACAGTTCAGTATGCCTAAAAAGCCACCACTCCAACGTTGCTTTATCTGAGTGAATGTAAGCGTTCCCATATAGGAACTACACTTTTTAGCATGCCTACAAACATCACCCCATAGTTGATTCTCTGCGTGAATGTAAGCGTTCCTATATATGATTCTCCTACTTTTTCTAAACTACCGTTCAGTATGCCTAAAAACCAGCACTCTGACGTTACTTTCTCTGAGTGAATGTAAGCGTTCCCATATATTACTCTCGCACTTCTTCCAAAGAAGAGTTTAGCAGGCCCACAAACCACCCCCAGAGAGTTGCTTTCTCAAAGTGACTGTAAGCTTTCCTATATATTACTCTTGAACATCTTCCAAACTAGAGACTAGCATGTTTACAAAACACCACTCCATAGTTACTTTCTGTGCATGAATGTAAGCGTTCCTGTATATGACTTGTACGTGTTCCAAACTAGAATTTAGTATCCCTACAAACCACCACCCCATCGTTGCTTTCTCTGAGTGAATGTAAGCGTTCCACTATGTGACTTGCACTTCAACCAAAATAGAGTTTTAGAGGCCTGCAAACCACCCGCTGACTCTTCCTTTTTTTTCTAAGTGGCTGTAACCTTTCCTAAATGCCACCACCCCATCATTTCTTTCTCGAAGGTAATGTAGTCGTTCCCATATATGAGTCTCACACAAACCAAAATAGAGTTTAGCAGTCCTGCATTCCACACCCCGAGAGTTGCTTTCTCTAAGTAACTCTAAGCTTTCTTATATATCACTCTCACCCTTCATCCAAACTAGAGACTAGAATGCCTAGAAAACTCCACCCCCCCCCCAGTTCCTTTCCCTGCCTGAATGTAAGCGTTCCTATATATGACCTGTACGTCTTCGAAACGAGAGTTTAGTATGCCTACAAACCACCACTTCTTCATTGCTTTCTCTGAGTGAATGTAAGCGTTCCCACATATGACTCTCCAACTTCTCCCAAAGTAGAGTTTAGCAGGCCTAGAAACCACCCCCGGAGAGTTGCTTTCTCTAAGTGACTCTATGTTTTCCTATATATTACTCTTGAATTTCTTCCATACTAGAGATTAGCATTCTTACAAAGAAACCACCCCATAGATGATTTCTCTGTGTGAATGCAGGCGTTTCTATGTATCACTCTCATACTTCTTCTCAACTACCATTTAGTATGCCTGCAAACCACGACCCCAACGTTGCTTTCTCTGAGTGAATATAAGCGTTCCCATATATGACACATACACTTCATTGAAAATATAGATTAGCAGGCCTACAAACCACCCGTCGACACTTGCTTTTTCTAAGTGGCTGTTACCTTTCCTACATAGGACTCTGGAACTTCTCCCAAACTAGAGTTTAACACGCGTACCTAACACCACCCCGTAGTTGCTTTCTCTGCGTGAATGTAAGTGTTCCTATATATGACTCTCGTTCTCCTTTCAAACTAGACTTTAGCATGCCAAAATAACCCCCTCAATAGTTGCTTTCTCTGAGTGAATATAAGCTTTTGTGTACATGACTCCCGAACGTCTTCCAAAGTAGAGATTAACATGCCTACAAATACCATTCTCGTACTTGCTTTTTCTGAGTGAATTTAAGCATTCCTATGCATGACTGTCGCATGCATTACAAGCTAGAGTTTGGCATGTTTACAAAGCACCCCCACAGTAGCTTTCTCTGATTGAATGTAAACCTTCCTATATGTGACTCGCTCTTCCTACAAACTAGATTTGAGTAAGCCTACAAACCAATCCCCGACAGCTGCTTTTTCTGAATGAATTTAAGCCTCCCTATATATATGACTATGGCCCTTCTTCCAAACTAGAGTTTAGCAAGCCTACACACCACCCCTGGTAGTTGCTTTCTCTACGTGACTGTAAGCTTTCCTATACATGGCTCTCAAAATTTTTCCAAACTAGAGTTTAGCATGTCTATAATGCACTCACCCATAATTGCTCTCTCTGAGTGAATGTACGCCTTCCTATATAGGACTGTCGCACTTCTTCCAAACTAGAGTATAGCAAACCTGGAAAATACCCCCTGATAGTTGCTTTCCTTAAGTGAATGTTAAGATTCCTATATATGACTCCCGCAATTTTTCCAGTGTAAGATTTTAACAATACTGCAAATCCCCACAAATGGTTCCTTCTTCCAAGTGAATGTAAGCGTTCCTACACAGGACTTTCTCCTTTTTCCAAACTAGAGTTTAGGAACCCTAGAAACCACCCTCCATATATGCTTTCTGTGAATGTAAGCGTTGCTTTATATGACTCTCGACTTCCTCCAAAGTAGAGCTTAGCAAGCCTACAAATAAACTCCTTATAATTGCTTTCTCTGAATGAATGAAATTGTTCCTATATATGACTCTTGAACTTCTTCCAAACTACAGTTTAGCAAGCCAGAAAGCACCCCTCCCATAGATACTCCCTCTAAATGCTAACGTTCCTATGCATAGGACTCACCCACTTCATCCAAACTAGAGTGAGGCAAGCCTACAAAGCACACCCCAATAGTTGCTTTCTATAAGTAAATGTAAGCAACCCTATATATGACTTTCACAATTCATCAAAACTGGAGTTTAGCAAGGCTACAAACCCACGGACCCCACTCCATCGTACCATGGGCATGTGCCCCTGCCTGTAACGCAGGACTCAGGCGGAGCCTCATCTCACACGTGGCCTGGATGCAGTGTAGCCTTGCTTAACTCTGAGAATGGAAGAAGAGTGAGAATTAGGGTTAGAGGTCCGGGTTTAGGGTTAGGGGTTAGGGTTAGTGTGAGGGTTAGGGGTTACGTGTTAGGTAGGGTTGGGTTTAGCATTAGGGGTTAGTGTTAGGGTTAGGACTAGGGGTTAGTGTTAGGGTTACGGTTAAGTGTTAGGATTAGGATTAAATTTAGGGTTAGTGTTATGGTAAGGGTTAGGGTTAAGATTAAGGGTTGGGGTTAGGGTCAGGGTTAAGTGTTAGGGTGAGAGTTAATGGTTAGTGTTAGGGTTAAAGGTTAGGCTTAGGGTTAAGGGTTAGGATTAAGGGGTATGATTAAGGTTAAGGGTTAGTGATAGGGTTAGGGTTAATGGTTAGGGTTAAATTTAGGGTTGTGTTAGAATTAGGCTTAAGGGTTAGGGTTAGGGTTAACGGTTAGTCTTAGGTTTAAGTGTTAGGGTTAGGGTTAGCATTAAGGGTAAAGGTGAGTGTTAACATTTAGGGTTAGGGTTAGGGGTTTGGTATTAGGGGTTAGGGTTCTTGTTAGGGTAAGGGGTTACTGGGTAAGGTTTGGGGTTAGTGTCAGGGTTAGAGTTTAAGTGTTAAGTTTAGGGCATAGGGTTAGGGTTAGGATTAGGTTTGGTGTTTATTGTTAGTGTTAGGGTTTAGGGTTAGGGTTAAGGGTTAAGGTTAGATTTAAGGGTTAGAGTTAACATTAGGTTTAAAGGTTAGTGTTAGGGTTAAAGTTTACAGTTAAATTTAGGGTTAAGGGTGAGGTTTACGGTTAAGGTTAGGAGTTTGGTTTAGGGGTAGGGTCAAATGTTAGGGTTAGGACGAGGGTTAGGGTTAAGGGTGAGGGTGAGGGTTAGGGTTAAGGGTTAGGGTTAGGGTTTAGGGTAAGGGATAATTTTTCGGGTTAGTGTTAGGGTTAGGGTTAAGGGTTATTTGTAGGTTTATGTGTTTGAGTTAGGTTTAGGGTTCATGGTTAGGATTGGGGTTAGGCGTTAGGGTTAGGGTTAGGGGTTTGAGTTAGGGTTAAGGGTAAGGGGAAAGGTTAGCTTTAATGGTTAGGGTTAGGGTTAAGTGTTAGGATGAGGTTTAACGGTTAGTCTTAGGGTTAAGTGTTAGGGTTAGTGTTAGGGGTTGCAGTTAGGTTTAGGGCTAGGGGTTAGTGTTAGAGTTAGGACTAACAGTTAGGTTAGGGTTAAGGGAAAGGGTTAAGATTAGGGTTAAGGGTTAGGATTAGGGTTTAATCGTTACAGTTAAGGTTACGGTTAAATGTTAGGGTTAGGTTTAAATGTTATGGTTAGGGTGAGTGTTAAGGGATAGGGTGAGTGTTGATGGTTAGAGATAGGGGTAATGTTTACAGTTATGGTTAGGTGTTAAGGTTTAGAATTAGGTTTAAGGGTAAGGTTAGGGTTAGGGTTGAGGGTTAGTATTATGGTTAAGTGTTTTGTTAGGGTTAAGCTAACGGTTAAGGATAGGCTTATGGTTAAGTGTTAGGGTTTGGGTTTGTGGTTAGGGTTAAGGGTGAGGATTAAGGGATAAGAGTTAGGGTTAGGGTTAAGGGTTAGATTTAGTGTTAAGGTTAAGGGTTGGTATTAGGGTTAAGGTTTAGGTTTAGGGTTAGGGTTAAGCGTTAGGGTTAAGTTTAGGGTTAAGTGTTAGGTATAAGGCTTAAGGTGAGGTTTAATGGTTAGTCTTAGGGTTAATTGTTAGGGTTAGGGTTTGGTGATAGGGGATAGTTTTATTGTTAAGGGTAGGGGTTAGAGGTTAGAGTTTTGGGTTAGTTTTAGTGTTAGGGGTTAAGTGTTTGATTTAGCAGTTAGGGTTAGGGTAAGGTTTACGGATAGGGGTTAGTGTTAGGGTTATAAGTTAGGATTAGGGTAAAGGGTTAAGATTAGGGTTAATGGTTACAGTTAGGGTTAGGTTTAAATGTCAGGGTTAGGGTTAAAGGTAGGGTTAGAGTTAGGGTTAGGGCTAGGGCTAGGTCTAGGGCTAGGGTTAGGGTTAAGGCTAGGGCTAGGGCTAGGGCTAGGGTTTGGGTTGGGGCTAGGGCTAGGTCTAGGGTTAGGGTTAGGGTTAGGGTTTATGGGTTAGGGTTAGGTTTTAGGGTTAAGGTTAGCATAAGGGATACAGTTAGGATTAGGACTTAGGGTTACGGTTAGGGGATAGGGTTAGGTTTAGGTTTAGGGTTAGGGTTAGAATTAGAGTTGGGTTTAGGGGTTAGGTTTAGGATTAGTGTTAGTGTTAGGGGCTGGGGCTAGGGTTAGGGTTAGTGGTTAAGGCTGTTAGTGTTAGGGTTATGGTTAGGATTAGGGTTAGGTTTAGTGTTAGCAGTTAGAGTTGTTAGGGTTAGGGATAGTGTTAGGGTTAGGGCTAGGGTTAGGGTAGGGCCAGGGCTAGGTTTAGGGCTAGAGTTAGTGTTTGGGTTGGGTTTAGGTTTAAGGTTAGTGCAAGGGCTAGGTTTACTTCTAGGGTTAGGGCTAGGGTTAGGGTTAGGTTTAGGTTTAGGCTTAGGGATAAGGTTAGGGTTAGGGCTAGGACTAGGGCTAGGGCTAGGCCTAGATTTAGAGTTAGGGATGCAGTTAAGGTTAGGGCTATGTTTAGGGTTAGGTTTAGGGTTAGGTCTAGGGTTAGGTTTAAGTTTAAATTTAGGGCTCTGGCTAGGTCTACAGCTATGGGTAGGGTTAGGATGAGGGTTAGGGCTAAGGTTAGTGTTAAGTTTAGGACAAGGGCCATGGTTAGGGTTATAGCTAGGTTTAGAGGTTAGGGTTAGGTTAAGGGTGAGGGGTTAGGTGTTCGCATTAGGTTTAACGTTAGGGGGTAGGGAATATGAATAAGATTAGTGTTAGGCGTTAGGTTTAGGATTAAGGTCACGGTTATGGTTTAGGTTTAGGGTTAGCATTAGTGTTAGGGTTAGGATTAGGGGTTAGGCATTCGCGTTAGGTTAGATTTAGTGGTAGGGTTAGAATTAGTGTTAGTGTTCGGTGTTATGGTTAGGGTTAATTTTACGGGTAAAGGTTAAGGTTAGCATTAGGGTTAGGGTAAGCGGTTAAGTTTCAGGTTAATTTTAGAATTTGGAGTTAGGGTTAGGGTTAGGGTTTAGGGTTGAGGTTAGATGTTAGGGTTAGGGTTAGAGTTAGGTTTAGCCGTTACAATTAGGGTTACGGTTTATGGTTAGGGTTAGGGTTAGGGTTTAAGGGTAGGGGTTAGGGTTAGGTTTAGATTTAGGGTTAGGGTTAGAATTAGGGTTAGGTTTAGTGGTTAGGTTTAGAGTCAGGGTTAGGGTAAGGTTTAACGATTAGTCTTAGGGTTCACTGTTTTCTTAGGGTTAGAGCTTTGGGGCTAGGGCATAGGATTTGTGTTAAGTTTAAGGGTTTGTGGTTCGTGTTTGGGGTTAATGTAATGGATAGGGGTTTAGTGTTACGTTTAGGGATAAGGGATAGGGTTAGGTTTAGGGTTAGCGGTTACTGTTAGGGTTAGAGGTTAGGGTTAGTGTTATCGTTAAGATTAGGGTTAAGGGTTAGGGTTAGGGTTTTGGTAAGGGTTAAGGGCTAGTGTTAGGGTTATGCTTAGGGGTTGATGTTAGAATAAGGGTTAGGGTTAGGGGTTATGGTTAGGATTAGAGTTAGTGTTGGGGGTTAGGTTTAGGGTTAGAGGTTAGCATTAGGCTTAGGTTTAGGGCTACGGTTAGTGTTAGGGTTAGGTTTAGGGTTAGGGGTAATGGCTAAGTTTGTGTTTAGGTTTAGGGTTAGCATTAGGATTAGGGTTAGTGGTTAGGTTTAGGGTTAGTGTTAGGGGTTATGAGTAGGGTTAGGGTTACAGGTTAGGGCTTTTATGGTTAGGGTAATGGTAACGGTTAGTGTTGGGTTTAGTATTAGGGGTTAGGGTTGTTAGGGTTAAGGTTAGGTTTAGGGATAATGTTAGGGTTAGGGCTATGGCTAGGGTTAGGGCTAGGGCTATGGATAGGGCAAGGGCTAGGGTTAGCGTTAGGGTTTGGGCTAGGGCTAGGGTAGTGTGAGGGTTAGGGTTAGGTCTAGGGTTAGGATTATGGTTTAGGGCTAGGGTTAGGGCTAATTTTTAGGGTTAGGGGTGGCAGTTATTGTTTTTATTAGGGGTTAGAGGTAGACAGAGGGTTAGGGTTAGGGGTTAGTGTTAAGGTTAGGGTTAGGGGGTTATGGGTTACGTTTAGGGTTAGTCTTAAGGGGTAGGTTTAGTGTTACAGTTAGTTTAGCGTTACGGTTAAGGTTAAGAGTTAGGGTTAGCATTAGGGCTAGGGTTTAGGCTTAGGGTTAGGGATATCCCTAGGGATATCCCTAGGTTTAGGGATTAGGGTCAGGGTTATGGTCATGGTTAGGGTTATGGTTAGGGGATAGGGTTAGGTTTAGGTTTGGGGTCAGGGTTAGAATTAAGGTTTGGGTTAGGGGTTAGGCTTAGGGTTAGAGTTAGGGTAAGGTTTATTTGTGAGTCTTAGGGTTAACTGTTAGGATTACAATTTGAGGTTTGGGGTTAGAGGTTAGTGTTAGTGTTAGGGGTTAGAGTTTAGGGCTTGTGTTTAGTGTTAGGGTTAGGGGTTTAGTGTTAGGTTTAGGGGTAAGGGACAGTGTTAGGTTTGGGGTTAGGTATTATTAGTGTTCTGGTTAGGGGTTCCAGTTAGGTTTATGGTTAAGATTATGGTTAAGGGTTAGGTTTAGTGCTCGGGTTAGGGTTAGGGGCTAGTGTTAGGATTAGGGTTAGGGTTAGAGTTAGGTTTAGGGTTTAGTGTTAGGGTTAGGGTTAAGGTTAGGGTTAGTGTTAGGGTTTAGGATTAGGGTTATGGTTAGGTTTAACATTAGGGTTATAGTTAATATTAGGTTTTAGTGTTAAGGTTAGTGGTTAGCATTAGGTTTAGGTTTAGGGTTAGTGTAAAAATTAGGGTTAGGTTAGGTGTTAGTGTTAGGGTTACAGTGAGGGTTAGAGGTAAGGTTTAGGGTTAGCGTTAGGGTTAGGGTTAGCAGTTCAGGTTAGCATTAGTTTAAAGTTTGGGTTTAGGGTTCAGGTTAGTGTTATGGTTAGGGTTAGTTTTTAGGATTTAGGAGAGGGTTAGCGGTGAGGTTTAGGGTTATGATTAGGGTTAGGGTTTGGGTTAGGATTATGGCTTGGTGTTAGGTATAGGGTTAGGTTTAGGTTTAGGGGTTAGGGTTAGGGTTAGTGTTAGGGGGTTAGGTTTAGGGTTAAGGATTTCTTTTAGGGTTAGCTTTACGGTTAGGGTTTAGGGTTTGGGTTAGTTTTAGGGTTAGGGTCTAGTGTTAGGTTTTGGGTTGTGGTTAGGGTTAGTGTTAGGGTTGGGCTTAGGCTTAGGCTTAGGGTTTGTCTTAGGGTTAGTGTAAGAGGTTAGGGTTTTTGGGTGAGGGTTAGGGTTAGGGTTATTGTAAGAGGTTAGGGTTGTTAAGGTTAGGTTTAGGGTTAGGAATAGTGTTAGGGTTGGGCTAGGGCTAGGGTTAGGGCTAGGGCTAGGGCTAGTGCTATGTTTAGGTTTATGGTTATGGTTAGTGTTAAGGCTTGGACTAGGGCTATGGTTAGGTTTAGGCCTAGGGCTAGAGCTAGGGTGAGGTCTAGGACTAGTGCTAAGGCTAGGTTAGAGCTAGGGTTAGAGTTAGGGTTGGGTTAGGGTTAGGGTTTAGGTTTAGGGTTCATGTTAGGGGATAATGTTAGTGTAGTGTTAGGGGCCACTTTTAGGGTAAGCATTAGGTTTTGGTGTTAGGGTTAGGGTTAAGTTTAGAGTTATGGCTTAAGGTTAGGGTTAAGGGTTAGGGTTACGCTTAGGTTTAGCGGTTAGGGTTAGAATTAGGTTTTATTTTGGGTTACTGTTATGCTTAGGTTTAGGATTAGGAGTTAGGGTTAGGGTTAAGGTTTAGTTATAGGTTTAGATTTAAAGTTAGGATTAGACTTAGGGTTAGGGTTAGTGGTTAGGTTTAGGGTTAGGGTTAGGGTAAGGTTTAATGGTTAGTCTTAGGGTTAACTGTTCAGGTTAGAGTTATAGGTTTGCAGTGAGGGGATAGGGTTTGTGTTGAGTTTCGTGATTTGGGGTTAGTGTTTGGGGATAGTGTTAGGTTTAGGGGTTTAGGATTAAGTTCAGAGTTAGGATTTAGTGTTAGGGATATGGGTTAGTGTTAGTGTTATGGTTAAGGTTAGGGTTAAGGGTTAGGGTTAGGGTTCCTGTTAGGGTTTGGCGTTATGGTTAGTGTTAGGGTTAGGATTAGCAGTTAGGGTTAGTGTTAGGGTTAGGGGCTAGGGTTAGGGTTAGGGGTTAGTGATAGGTTTAGGTTTATGGTTAGAGGTTAGGGCTTAGGGTTGTTAGGGTTTGGGTTTGGGTTAGGGTTAGTGTTTGGGGTTTAGTTTTAGTGTTATGGTTAGGGTTAGTATTAGTGTTAGGCGTTAGGTTTAGAGCTAGCTTTAGGATTAGGGCTGCGGTTAGGGTTACGGTTTGGCATCAGGTTTAGCGTTAGGGTTAGGGATAAGAATTAGGGTTAGGGTTAGGCTTAGGACTTAGTTTTATGGTAAGGGTTAGTGTGAGTGGTTAGGGTTAGGTTTTGTGTTAGTGTTAGGGGTTAGTGTTAGGGTTAGGGTTTAGAGTTAGGGTCAGGGTTACGGTTAGGGGTTATCGTTAGGGTTAGGGTTAGTGTTAGGGGTTAGGTTTAGAGGTTAGGGTTAGTGTTAGGGTTAGGGGCTAGGACTAGATTTATGTTTAGGGTTAAGGTTAGAATTAGGATTAGGGTTTGGGGATAGGGTTATGGGTTAGGATTAGGGTTAGGAGTTAGGGTTAGGGTTAGGGGCAGGGGTTAGGGATTTTACAGTTAGAGTTACGGTTAGTGTTCGGGTTAGGGTTAGGGTTAGTGTCATTGTTGGTATTAGGGGTTAGGGTTGTTAGGGTTAGGGTTAGGTTTAGGGATAATGTTAGGGTTAGAGCTAGGGCTAGGGTTAGGGCTAAGGTTAGGGTTAGGGTTTGGGCTAGGGCTAGGGTTAGTGTGAGGGTGAGTGTCAGGTCTAGTGTTAGAGTTAGGGGTTAGGCTTAGCATTAGTGGTTAGGATTACGGCAAGGTTTAGGGATAGGGATTAGGCTTAGGGTTAGGTTTAGGGGTTAGGGTTAGGGATAGGGGTTAGGGTTAGTGTTATGATTAGGTTTAGGTTTAGGGTTAGGGTTTAGAGTTAGAGTTAGGGTGCAGGTTATGGTTAGGCTTAGGGGTTAGCGTTAGCATTACGGTTAGGTTTAGGGTTAGTGTTTAGAGTTAGGGTTATGGTGAAGGTTAAGGTTCAGTGTTAGGGTTAGGGATTAGGTTTATGGTTAGGGTTTAGGGTTAGGGTAAGGGTTAGTGTTTAGGATTAGTATTAGGCATTAGGGTTAGGGTTATTGTTAGGTTTCAGGTTGTGTTAAGGTTAGGGTTAGTGTTAGGGTTAGTGGTGAGCGTTAGGGTTAGTGTTGAGGGTTAGGTTTAGAACTAACGGTTACTTTTAGGATAAGGGTTACAGTTAGTGTTTAGGGTTAGGTTTATTTTAATTTTATATTTAGGGTTTAGTGTTAGGGTTAGAGTTAAGGTTAGAGTTAGTGTTAGGGTTTAGGGTTAGGGTTATGGTTTGGTTAGTGTTAGGGATAGGCTTAGTCTTCTGCTTGGGGTTAGGTTTAGGTTTAGCGTTGGGTTTAGGAATTAAGGTTAGGGTTTGGGTTAGGGTTTAGGGTTATGATAGTGTTAGTTTAAGGTTAGGGTTAGTGTTATGGTTAGGGTAGTGTTAGGTTTAGGGTTAGGGTTAGGATTAGGGATTAGGGTTAGGGTTAGGGTTAGTGTGTTAAGCTTAGGGTTATGGTTGGAGTTAAGGTTAGGGTTAGTGTTCTTGTTATGGTTATGGTTAGGGATAGGGTTAGGTTTAGGGTTAGTGTTAGGTGTTAGGTTTTGGTTTAGTGTTAGGATTAGGGTTGGTGTTAAGTGTTAGGTTTAGGGTTAATGGTCAGGGTAGTGTTTAGGGTTTAGCGTCACGGTAATGGTTAATGGTTACTCTTAGGGTTAACTGTTAGGCTTAGAGTTAACAGTTTGGGTTTCGGGGTTAGGGATAGTGTTAAGGTTTGGGGTTAAGGGTTAGGGTTTGGGATTAGTGTTAGGGTTCGGGATTTAGTTTTAGGTTTAATGGTTAGGGATTGGATTACATTTAGGGTTAGGTGTTAGTGTTAGGGTTAAGGTTGTGGTTAGGGTTATGGGTTAGGGTTAAGGTTAAGGGTAAGGGTTTGGTTTAGGTTTAGGGTTAGGATTAGAAGTAGGGTTAGGGTTGGGTGTTAGGTTTAGAGTTAGGGTTAGGGGATAGTGTTCAGGTTAGGGTTAGGTTTAGGGGTTAGGGGTTAGGGTTGTTAGGTTTCGGGTTAGGGTTAGTGTTAGGGTTTGGGGTTAGGTTTAGGTTCATGGTTAGTGTTAGGTTTAGAGTTAGAGGTTAGCATTAGCGTTAGGGTTAGGGTTAGGTGTTAGGGTTAGTGTTAGGGTTAGGGTTCGGTGTTTGGGTTACAGTTAGGAGGTTAGTGTTAGGGTTATGGGTTACAGTTAGGGTTAGGGTTAGGGTTAGGTGTTAGGGTTAGATGTTAGGGTTCAGGTTAGCGATACCGTTAGGATTTAGGTTTAGGCTTAGCGTTAGGTTTAGTGTTAAGATTAGGGTTTATGTTTAGGGTTAGGGTTTAGGGTTAGGTTTAGATTTAGGGTTAGTTTTAGAATTATGTTTAGGGATCAGGGTTAGGGTTAGAGTTAGGAATTAGGTTTAGGTGTTGTGTTAGTGTTAGGGTTAGGCTTATCGGTTAGGGTTAGGTTTAGCGTTAGTGTTAGGGTTTTCAGTTAGGGTTAAGGGTTACGGCTGTTAGGGTTAGGGTTATGTTTATGGTTAGTGTTACGGTTAGTGTATGGGCTTAGTGTTGTTAGTGTTAGGATCAGGTTTAAGGATAGTGTTAGTGTTTGGGAAGGACTAGTGTTAGTCCTAGGGCAAGGGCTAGGGCTAGAACTAGGGCTAGGGTTAGGTTTAGGGTTAGGGTTAGTGCCAGTGCTAGGGCTAGGGCTATGGTTAGGGCTACGCCTAGGGCTAGGGCTAGGGTGAGGCCTAAGGCTAGGGTTAGGGCTAGGGCTAGTTTAGACTAGGGTTAGAGTTAGGGCTAGGGTATGGATTAGGGTGAGTTAGGGTTAGGGTTTGGGCTTAGGGTTAGGGTTAGGGTTAAGGATTAGGGTTTATGGGTAGTGTGAGCATTAGGGATAGGGTTAGGAATAGGGTTTAGGGTTAAGGTTAGGGTTATGTTTCCATTTAGGTTTAGAATTAAGGTTTGGTTTAGGGGTTAGGCCTAGTGTTAGAGTTAGGGTAAGGGTTATCGGTTATTCTTTCGGTTAAATCTTAGGGTGAGGATTTGAGGTTTGGGTTTAGGGGTTAGTGTTACTGGTAAGATTAGGGGTTAGGGGCTATTGTTTGGGGTTAGCGTTAGGGTTAGGGGTTTAGTGTTAGGTTTAGGGGTAAGGGATAGTGTTATGTTTAGGGT
The DNA here is from genome assembly GCF_020740605.2 of Lemur catta. Taxonomy (NCBI): domain Eukaryota; kingdom Metazoa; phylum Chordata; class Mammalia; order Primates; family Lemuridae; genus Lemur; species Lemur catta. Next base: position 109,586,392 of record NC_059133.1, on the reverse strand, counting down.
TAGGTGTTAGTGTTAGTGTTAGGGGTTAGGGTTAGTTTATGGTTAAGATTATGGTTAAGGGTTAAGTTTAGGGTTCAGGTTAGAGTTAGGGGCTAGTATTAGGATTAGGGTTAGGGTAGGGTTAGTGTTAGGGTTAGGTTTAGGGTTTAGTGTTAGGGTTATCGTTAAGGTTAGGGTGTGTGTTAGTGTTTAGGGTTAGGGTTACTGTTTGGGTTAATGTTAGGGTTAGGGTTAGGATTAGGGGTTAGGTTTAGGGTTAGGAGTTAGCGTTAGGTTTAAGTTTAGGGTAGTGTTAGAATTAAGGTTAGGGTTAGGGGTTAGGGTTAGGGTTAACGTTTAGGGTTAGCATCAGGGTTAGTGTTAGCGGTTAAGGTTAGGTTTAGTTTTAGGGTTTGGGGTTAGGGTTTGGGTTAGGGGTTAGCATTGGGGTTAGTGCTTAGGGCTGTTACCATTAGGGTTATGGTTATGGTTAGCGCTAGGCTTAGTACAAGAGGTTAGGGTTTTTAGGGTTAGTTTTAGGGTTAGGGATAGTGTTAGGTTTTGAGTTAGGGCTAGGTTTAGGGCTAGGGATAGGGTTAGGTTTAGGGTTAGGGTTAGTGTCAGGGCTAGGGCTAGGGCTATGTTTAGGGATAGGGCTAGGGCTAGGCCTAGTGTGACGTCTAGGGCTAGGGCTACGACTAGGGCTATGGCTAGTGTCAGAGCTAGATTTTGAGTTAGGGCTTGGGTTAGGGTTAGGATTAGGGGTTAGTGTTAGGGTCAGGGTTAGGGGATAGGGTTAAGGTTAGTGTTAGGGGACACAGTTAGGGTAAGGGTCAGGTTTTGGGGTAAGGGTTAAGGTTAGGGTTAGCATTAAGTTTAGGGTTAGGGTTAGGTGTTAGGGTTAGTGGTTATGGTTAGTGTTAGGGTTTCTGGTTAGGGTTGGGCTTAGGGTTAGGGTTATGGGTTAGTGTTAGGTTTAGGTTTAGGTTTAGGGTTAGGATTAGAACTAGGGTTAGAATTAGTGGTTAGGTTTAGAGTTAGGGTTAGGGCAAGGCCTAATAGTTAGTCGGTGGGTTAACTGTTTTGTTAGGGTTAAAGGTTTGGGGTTAGGGGATAGGGTTTGTGTTAATGTTATGGGTTTGTGGTTAGTGTTTGGTGTTAGTGTTAGGGTTAGGGGTTTCGTGTTAGGTTTAGGGGTAAAGGATAGTGTTAGGTTTAGGATTAGGGGTTACTATTAAGTTCAGGGGTTAGGTTTAGGGTTATGGTTAAGATTTGGTTTAAGTGTGAGTGCTAGGGTTTGGGTAAGTGTTAGGGGCTAGTGTTGGGGTTATAATTAGGGGTTAGGGTTAGGGTAAGTGTTAGGGTTAGGGGTTATGTTTAGGGTTAGGTTTAGTGTTGGGGGTTAGCCTTAGGGTTAGAGGTTAGGTTAGGATTAGGGTTAGGTGTAGGGTTTATGTTAGGGTTAGGTTTAGGGTTAGGGTTAGGGCTAGGTTTATGTTTAGGGTTAGGGTAGGAATTAGGGTTAGGGTTAGCAGTTAAGGCTATGTTTAGGGTTAGGGGTTATGATTAGGGTAGGGTCAGGATTAGGGTTACATGGTAGGGCTTTTACGGTTAGGGTAATGGTTATGGTTAGCATTACGGTTAGTATTAGGGGATAGGGTAATTAGGGTTAAAGTTAGATTTAGGCATAATGTTAGCATTAGAGCTGGGACTAGGGTTAGGGCTAGGTCTATGGCTAGGGCAAGGGCTAGGATTAGGTTTAGGGCTAGGGCTACTGTTAGGGCTAGGGTCAGGGTCAGGGTTTGGGCTAGGTTTAGGGTTAGTGTGAGGGTTAGGTTTAGGTGTAGTATTACGGTTAGGGGTTAGGGTTAGGGTTTGGGTTAGGGCTTACGGTTATGGTTAGTTGTTATGGTTACGGTAAGTGTTAGGGATAGGTGTTAGGGTTAGGGTTAGGGTTAGGGGTTAGTGTTAGATTTAGGGTTAGGGTTGGGGAGTTAGTGTTAGGGTCAGGGTTAGGGTTAGTGTTTGGGTTAGGGTTAGGGTTAATGGTTAGCAGTTAACGGTTAGGGTTAGGTTTAGGGTTAGGTTTAGGCTTAGGGGTTAGGATTAGTGTTACATAGGTTTAGTGTTAGGGTTAGCAGTTAGAGTTAGGGTTAGGGTTAGGGCTGAGGTTTAGGCTTAGGTTTAGGGTTAGGGTTAGGGATTAGGGTTAGGGGTAGAGTTAGGCTTACGATTACGGTTAGCGTTAGGGTTAGGGTTATGATTTGGAATTAGGATTAGGGTTCAGGTTAAGCATTAAGTTAAGGTTTAGGTTTAGGGTTAGAATTAGGGTGAGTGTTAGGGTTTAGGGTTAGAATTAGGGTTAGGGTTAGTTGTAAGTTTTCGGGTTAGTGTTAGGGTTAGTGTTAGCTGTTAGGTTAGAGTTAGTTTTAAGTTTTGGGGTTAGGGTTAGTTTGAAGGTTATGGTTTATGGTTAGGGTTAGTGGTTAGGGCTGTTAGGGTTATATTTTTGTTTAGTGTTCGGGTTATGGTTAGCGTAAGAGGCTAAGGTTGTTAGGGTTAGGTTTAGTGTTATGGATAGTGCTAGGGTTTGTGCTAGGGCTAGGTTTTGGGCTAGACCTAGGGCTAGGGTTAGGTTTAGGGTTAGGGTTAGTTTCAGGGCTAGGGCTAAGGCTATGATTAGGGCTAGGGCTGGGGCTAGGGCTAGGGTCACGTCTTGGGCTAAGGCTAGGGCCAGGGCTAGGGTTAGAAATAGGGGTAGAGTTAAGACTTGGTTTAAGTTTAGGGTTAAGGGTTAGGGTTAGGATTACAGTTAGGGTATAGTGTTAGGGTTAAGGTTAGGGGACACAGTTAGCATAAGTGTTAGGTTTTGGGGTTAATGTTAGGGTTAGATTTAAGGGATAAGTTTAGGGTTAGGGGTTATGGTTATGGTCAGGGTTAGAGGATATGGTTAGGGTTAGGGTTCATGGTTAGGGTTAGCGTTAGGTTTAGGATTAGGATTAGGGTTTAGAGTTAGGTTTAGGGATTAGGGTTAGGTTTAGGTTTAGGGTTAAGGTTAGTGGTTAGGTTTAAAGTTGGGGTTAGAGTAAGGTTTAACGTTTAGTCTTAGGGTTAACTGTTAGGGTTAGGGTTAGAGTTTGGGCTTAGTGGATAGGGTTTGTGTTAAGGTTAGAGATTTGGGGTTAGTGTTTGGGGTTAGTGTTCAGGTTATGAGTTTAGTGTTTGGTTTAATGGTAAAGGATAGAGTCAGTTTTAGGGTTAGGGGTAATGTTAGGGTAATGGGTTAGTATTAGGGTTATGGTTAAGATTAGCGTTAAGGGTTAGGTTTAGGGTTCCAGTAAGGATTTGAGGTTATGGTTAGTGTTAGTGTTTGGGGTTAGGTTTAGGGTTACGGTTAGGGTTAGAATTAGGGTTAGGGGTTAGTGTTAGAGTTAGTGTTAGGGGCTAGGGTGAGGGTTAGGGTGAGTGGCTAATGTTAGGGTTAGGTTTATGGGTATGGGTTAGGGGTTATGGTTGTTAGGGTTCAGGTTCGGGTTTGGGTTCAGGTTAGTGTTTGGGGTTATTTTTAGTGTTATGGTTAGGGTTAGGGTTTGTGTTAGGGGTTAGTGTTAGTGTTAGGGGTATGGTTTAGGGTAAGGGTTAGGGTTAGGGATTATGGTTAGAGTTAGGGATAATGTTATGGTTAGGGGTTAGGGCTAGGTTTATGTTTAGGGTTAAGGTTAGAATTAGGATTAGTGTTAGGGGTTAGGGTTAGGGTTAGGGGTTAGGGTTAGGGTTAGCACTAGGGTTAGGGTTACAGTTATGTTTAGGGGTTAGAGCTTTTAGGGTTAAGGTAATGGTTATGGTTAGTGTCATTATTTTTATTAGGGGTTAGGGTTGTTATTCTTAGGGTTAGGTTTAGAACTAATGTTAGAGTTAGGGCTAGGGCTAGGTTTAGGGGTAGGGGTAGGGGTAGGGTTTGGGCTAGGACTAGGGTTAGTGTGAGGGTTAGTGTTAGGTCTAGGGTTAGGGTTAGGATTTAGGGTTAGGGTTAGGGTTAGGTGTTAGGGTTAGGGTTAGTGGTTAGGGTTACAGTAAAAATTAGGGATAGTGGTTAGTGTTAAGATTAGGCTTAGGGGTTAGGGTTAACATTAGGGTTAGGGTTAGGAGTTAGTGTTAGTGTTAGATTTAGGGTTAGGGTTTAGGGGTTAGTGTTAGGGTTAGGGTTAGCCGTTAGGGTTAGGCTTAGGCTTAGGGGTTACAGTTAGTGTTATGGTTTTGTTTAGGGTTATGGTTTGGGTTTAGAGTTAGGGTTAGGGTGAGGGTTAGGGTTTAGGTTTAGGGTTAGGGTTACAGATTAGGGTTATTGTCAGGGTTTAGGGTTAGGGTTAGGGTTTAGGATTAGTGTTCGGGATAGGTATTAGGGTTAAGGTTATGGTTAGGGTTATGGTTGTGTTAGGGTTAGGGTTAGAGGTGTGGGTTAGGGTTAGTGTTGGTGGTAGGTTTAGAGTTAAGGGTTACTTTTAAAGTTAGGCTTACTGTTAGTGTTTAGAGTTAGGGTTAGTTTAGGTTTCGGTTTATGGTGTAGTGTTAGGGTTAGCATTATGGTTAGGGTTAGTGTTAGGGTTTAGTGTTTTTGTGTTACAGTTAGTGTTAGTGTTAGGTTTAGGCTTAGGCTGACGCTTATGGTTAAGGTTAGGGTTAGGATTATGGCTGGTGTTAGGGTTTAGGGTTAGGCTTACTGTTAGGGTTAGGGTTTAAGTTTATGATAGGTAGGGTTAGTGTTAATGTTGTGTTAGGTTTAGGATTAGGAGTAGGGATTAGGGTTAGGGTTAGTGTTAGTGGGTTAAGGTTAGGGTTAGGTTTGGAGTTAGGGTTAGGATTAGTGTTCTTGTTAAGGTTATGGTTAGGGATAGGGTTAGTTTTAGGGTTATTGTTAGGTGTTAGGGTTTGGTTTAGTTTTAGGCTTAGGGTTAGTGTTAAGTGTTAGGTTTAGGTGAAATGTTCATGGTAGCATTTAGGGTTTAGCATTAGGGTAATGTTTAATGGTTAGTCTTAGGTTTAACTGTTAGGGTTAGAGTTAGCGGTTTGGGCTTCTGGGTTAGGGATAGTGTTAAGGTGAGGGGTTAGGGATTATGGTTTGGGGTTACTGTTAGGGTTAGGTGTTTAGTTTTAGGTTTAGTGGTAAGGGATTGGATTAAGTTTAGGGTTAAGGATTAGTGTTAGGGTTAAGGTTATGGTTAGCACTATGGGTTAGGGTTAAATTTAGGGTAAGGGTTAGGTTTAGGGTTAGGGTTAGGGTTAGAAGTAGGGTTAGGTTTAGGGGTAAGGGATAGGGTTAGGTTTAGGGTTAGGGGTTAGTGTTAGCATTAGGGGTTAGTGTTAGGTTTATGGTTAAGATTATGTTTAAGGGTTAGGTTTAGAGTTCGGGTTAGAGTTAGGGGTAGTGTTATGGTTAGGGTTAAGGTTAGGGTTAGGGTTAGTGTTAGGTTTATGGTTAAGGGTTAGCGTTAGTGTTAGCATAAGTTGGTTAGGTTTAGAGTTAAGGGTTACTTTTAGGGTTAGGTCTATGGTAGGGTTTAGGGTTAGGGTTAGTGTTAGGTTTACGGTTAGGTTTAGAGGTTAGGGTTAGTTTTATGGTTTGAGTAAGGGCTAGGTTTACTCATAGGGTTAGAATCAGGGATTAGGGTTAGGGGTAAGGACTAGTTTTATGTATAGGGTTAGCGTCAGTATTAAGATTAGGGTTAGGTGTTAGGGTTAGGGTTAGGGTTAGCGTTTGGTTCAGGGTTAGTGGTTAGGGCTTTTAGAGTTAGGGTAATGGTTAGGGTTAATGTTAGGGTTAGTATTAGGGATTAGGGTTGTTAGGGTTGGGGTTAGGTTTTTTGTTAATCTTAGTGTTAGGGCTAGGGCTAGGGTTAGGGCTAGGGCTAGAACTAGGGCAAGGGCTATGGTTAGGTCTAGGGCTAGGTCTAGGGCTATTGTCAGGTCTAGGTCTAGGGCTAGGGTTAGAGCTACAGTTACAGTTAGGGCTAGGGTTAGGGTTAGGTTTATGGGTTACGGTTAGAGTTAGGGTTAGGTGTTACGGTTAGGGTAACCTTTAGGGTTTGTGGTTAGAATTATGGTTAGGCATTAGGGATAAGGTTAAGGGTTAGCGTTAGGGTTAGAGTTAGGGTTGGGGGTTAGGGTTAAGGTTTATGGTTAGGGTTAGCATTAGGGTTAGGGTTAGGGTTAGGATTAGAGATAAGTTGTAGCGTTAGGGGATAGGGTTAGGTTTAGGTTTGGGGTTTGGGTTAGAATTAGAGTTAGGGTGAGGGGTTAGGGTTAGTGTTAGTGTTAGGGTAAGGTTTAACAGTTATTCTTAGGGTTAACTGTTAGGGTTAGGGTTTGAGGTTGGTGTTAGGGTTTAGGGTTTATGTTAAGGTTAGGGGTTAGGTTTACGGTTTGGGGTTAGTGTTAGGTTTAGGGGTTTAGTGTTAGGTTTAGAGGTAAGTGACAGGGTTAGGCTTAGGGTTAGAGGTTAGTGTGAAGATTAGGGGTTAGCGTTAGGGTTTTGTTTAATATTAGCTTTAAGGTTTAGTGTTAGGGGCTAGTGTTTGGTTGACGGTGAGGGGTAGGGGTTAGGGTTAGGGTTAAGGATAGTCATAGGGTTAGGGTTAAGGGTTAGGGTTAGGTTTAGGTTTAAGCTTAGGGTTAGAATTAGGGTTAGGGATAGGGGTTAAGGGTTAGGGTTAATTTTAGGGGTTTTGGTTAGTGTTAGAGTTAGCATTAGGTTTAGGGTTGTGGGTTAGGGTTAGGGTTAGGGTTCTGGATAGGGTTTGGGGTAATGGTTAGTGTTAGGGTTAGCGTTTGGGGTTAGGTTTAGTGTTACAGTTAGGGTTAGGTTTAGGGTGAGGGTTAGGGTTAGGTGTTAGGGTAAGGATTATGTTTCAGGGTTTGTGTTAGGGTTGGGATTAGGGGTTAGGGTTGTTAGGGTTCAGGTTTGGGTTATGGTTAGCGTTAGGGTTTGGATTGGGGTTAGGGTTATGGATTAGTGCTGTTAGGTTTATGATTATGATTAGCGTTAGTGTTAGGATTAGTATTAGCTGTTAGGGTTGTTAGGGTTAGGGTTAGGGTTAAGGATAGTTTTAGGGTTAGGGCTAGGGCTAGCGTTGGGTTAGGGCTAGGGCTAGGTTTAGTGTTAGGGTTAGAGTTTGGGCCAGAGATAGTGTTAGGGTTGGGAGTTAGGCTTAGGGTTAAGTTTAGCATTAGGGGTTACGGTTAGTGTAAGTGTGAGGGTTTTGGGTTAGGGTTAGACTTAGGGTTATGGGTTAGGTTTAAGGTTAGGGGTTAGGGTTAGTGTTAGGGTTAGGTTTAGGGGATAGGGTTACGTTTAGGTTTAGGGTAGGGTTAGAATTAAGGTTAGGGTTAGGGCTTAGAAGTAGGGTTAGGTTTAGGGTAAGGTTTAATGGTTAGTCTTAGGGTTAACTGTTAGGGTTACAATTTGAGGTTTGAGGTTAGGGGTTAGGTTTTAGTGTTAAGGTTAGGGGTTAGGGTCTGGGGTTTGTGTTAGGGTTAGGGTTTTAGTCTTAAATTTAGGGGTAAGGGATAGGGTTAGGTTTAGTGTTAGGGGTTAGTATTAGGGTTAGGTGTTAGGGATAGGTTTATGGTTAAGATTAGGGTTTAGTGTTACAGTTATTGTTTGGGATATGGTTAGGGGCTAGTGTTAGGTTTAGGGTTAGCGTTAGTGTAAGGGGTTAGGGTTGTTAGGTTTAGAGTTAGGGTTAGGGATAGTGTTAGGGCTAGGGTTAGGTGTAGGGTTAAGGTTAGTGTCAGGGCTAGGGCTAGGGCTCTGGTTAGGTCTAGGGATAAGGCTAGGGCTTGTTTTAGGTCTAGGGCTAGGGCTAGGGTTACAGTTAGTGCTATGCTTAGGGTTAGGGTTAGGGGTTAGGGTTAGGGTTAGGTGTTAGTCTTAGGGTAAACGTTAGGGTTTATGGTTATAATTAGGGTTAGGTGTTAGGGTTATCAGTAAGGGTTAGCATTGGGGCTAGGGTTAGGGTTAGGGTTAGGATTAGGGGCTAGGATTAGGGTTAGGAGATAGGGTTAAGTTTAGGTTTAGGGTTAGAATTAGGTTTAGGTTGAGGGTTTCGGGTTAGTGTTAGTGTCAGGGTAAGGTTTCACAGTTACTCTTAGGGAAAACTGTTAGGATTAGGGATTGAGGTTTCGTGTTAGGATTAGTGGTTTAGTGTTAAGTTTAGGGGTGACAGGCTTAGGCTTAGGGTTAGTGGTTTGTGTGAAGGTTACGTGTTAGGGTTAGGGTTTGGGTTAGGGTTAGGGGCTCATGTTAGGATAGTGTTAGGGGTTAGGGTTAGGGTTATTTTTAGGGGTTAGGGTTAGCGTTAAGGGTTACGATTAGGTTTAGTTTTAGGCTTTAAGTTACAATTAGGGTTAGGGATAGGGGTTATTCTTAGGATTAGGGTTAGGGGTTTTGGTTAGGGTTAGAGTTAGCATTAAGTTTAGGGTTAGGGGTTAGAGTTAGGGTTCGGGATATGGTTTGAGGTAAAGGTTAGTGTTAGGGTTAGCTTTTGGGTTGGTTTTAGGGTTATGGTTAAGGTTAGGATTAGGGTTAGGTTTAGGTGTTAGGGTTAGGGTTATCTTTAGGGGTTAGTGTTAGGGTTAGGGTTAAGGGTTAGAGTTGTTAGGGTTTGGGTTGGTTTAGGATTTGCGCTATGGTTAGGGTTAGGTGTTAGTGCTTGGTTTAGGGTTAGGGATTGAGGTTAGTGTTAGGGTTAGTGTTAAGGGTTAATGTTGTCAGGGTTAGGTTTATGTTTAGGCTTAGGTTTAGGTTTAGTGTTAGTGGCTAGGGTTTTTAGGGTTATGGTTATGGTTAGGAATAGTTTTAGGATTAGGGTTAGGTGAGGGTTAGGGATAGAGCTAGGGCTAGGGCTAGTGATAGGTCTAGGGTTAGGGTTAGGGTTACGGGTAGGGTTAAGGCTAGGCATAGGGCTATGTTTAGGGGTAGGGCTAGGCCTAGGACTAGGTTTAGGTCTAGGGCTAGGGCTAGGGCTAGGTTTAGAGCTAGGGTTATGGATAGGGCTTGGGGTAGGTTTATTGTTATGCATTACGGTTAGGGTTAGGGTTAGGGTTAAGGGTTAAGGCTGTTAGGTTTATGGTTATGATTATGGTTATTGTTAGGATTAGTATTAGCTGTTAGGGTTGTTAGGGTTAGGGTTAGGGATAGTTTTAGGGTTAGGGCTAGGGCTAGGGTTAGGTCTATGGCTAAGGCTAGGGCAAAGGCTAGGGCTAGCGCTAGTCTTAGGTCTGGGATTAGGGTTTCGGCTAGGGCTAGGTTTAGGGTGAGGGTTAGCGTTAAGTCTAGTGTTAGGGTTAGGGTTAGGGGTTAGTGTTAGGGTTAGGGATTAGGGTTATTGTAACAGTTAGTGTTAGGGGTTATGTTTATGGTTTGGGTTAGAGGTTATGTTTAGACTTAGGGGTTAGGGTTAAGGTTAGGGTTAGGGTTAGGGTTTAATGTTAAGGTTAGGGTCAGGGTTCAGGGTTAGTGTTAAGGTTAGGGGTTATTTTTAGTGTTAGGGGTTAGTATTAAGGTTAAGGTTAGGTCCAGGCATTAGAATAAGGGGTTAGGTTTTAGGGTTAGGGTTAGGAATAGGGTTAAGAGTTTGGATTAGTGTTAGAGTGTAGTGTTAGGGTTAAGGATTAGGGGTTAGTGTTAGGATTAGTGGTTAGGGTTAGTGTTAGGGGTTAGGGTTAAGTTTAGTTTTTAGAGTTAATGTTGGGGGTTAGGTTCAGGAGTTAGGTTTAGTGTTAGTGGCTAGGGTTAGTGTCAGGGCTTAGATTTAGCAGTTAATTTAAGGGCACAGGACATGTATAATATATGGTGAGAGGGGTGGGGACAGGGTCACCGTGACACCACACCATTGTACACTGTGGCTTGGGCACTGAAGTCATGCAGCACTCAGGCAGGGCCTCATCTCACACATGGAATGGCTGGGTTGTAGGCATGCTTAACTCTGAGAATGGAATAAGTGTGAGAAATAAGGTTAGGGTTAGGGTTTAGGGCTTACAGTTAGCGTTAGGGTTAGGGTTTACTGTTAAGTTTAGGTTTAGGGGGAGGGTTAGGGTTAGGGTTTAGGGTTTGGGTAAGGATTAGGATAAGGTGTTAGTTTTAGCATTAGGTTTTAAGCTTAGCATTAGGGTTATGGTTAGTTGTTATTTTTAGGGTTACAGTGAGGGATTAGGGTTTCGGATTCAGGTTGAGATATGGGACTTATATGATCTATCATGAGTGGGGAACTGGGAAGATCGCCAGGGCCCCACTACACTGTACACAGGGCATGGGTCCCAGCCTTTCATGTAGGACACAGGGGCAGAGCCTCATCTCAAGCATGCCAAGGGTGGATTTTAGGCTTCCTTAAATTTTTGAATTGAAGAAGTCTGAGAATTACATTTGGGGTTAGGGAAAGGGGTTAAGAACAAGATTAGGGTTAGGTGTTAGGGACTAGGACTAGGTTTAGGGGTTACGTTTAGAAGTTAGGATTAGGGTTAGAATTACTGTTATGATTAGGGATTAGGACTATGTTTAGTGGTTAGGTTTAGGTTTAGGGTGAGGGGTTATAATTAGGGTTAGGGATTAGGGTTACAGTTAGGAGCTAGGCTCATGGGTTACAGTTAAGGCTAGCGGTTCAGGTTAGTGTTAGGGTTAGGGATTAGGTTTACTGATTAGTGTTAGTGCAAGGGTCCTGTCTAATCTATGGGGCACTGGGGGTGTGGAGCTTGGCTGCATCCCAACTCCATTGTACCCTGGGCCTTAGGCTCTGACTGTCACGCAGGTCTCAGGCAGAGCCTCATCTCACGTATGCCATGGCTAGATTGTAGGCTTGCTTAGCTCCTAGAATGGAAGAAGTGTGAGAATTAAATTTAGGGTTAGGATTAAGGTTAGGGTTTAGCTTTAGGTTTAGGGTAAAGGGTTAGGGTTAAGAATATCATTAGGGTTAGGGGCTAACGTTAGTGTTAGGGCTAGGGTTAAGGGTTAGGTTTTAGGGTTAGGGTCGTTGTTTGGTTTGGGTGAGGGCTAGGTTCATTGTAAGGGGTAGGTTTAGGGTTATGGTTGTAGTTTGTGTTAGGGTGAGCGTTAGCATTTTAGGGTTAGTGTTAGTGGTTAGGTATTATGCTTTTGGTTATGGGTTCGTGTTAGAGTTAGGACTTCAGGGTTGGGATTAGGGTTAGCGTTAGGGATGAGGGTTAGTTTGACAGCTGTTAAGCTTAGGGTTAGGTTTAGGGGTTACGTTTGGCCTTAGGGTTAGAGTTAGTGATTAGGGTTAAGACATGGGCCCTATCTACTCTGTGCGGGGTTAGGACTGGGAGCATGGCCGGGAACCAACTCCTCTGTACACAGGTCATGGGACCGTGGCTCTCATGTGGAATACAGGGGCAGAGCGTCATCACATGCATGGCATGTGTTGGTTGTAGGCTTGCTTATTCTGTGAATGGAAGAAGTGTGAGAATTACATTTAGGGCTAAGGTAACGGGTTAGGATCATGGTTAGGGATAGGTTCTGTGGTTAGGGTTAAGGTTAATGTTTAGAGTTAGTGTTGGGGGTTAGGGTCGGGGTTATGTTTAGGCTTAGGGGTTAGTGTTAGGGCTTAGATTTAGCGGTTACTTAAAGGGCACAAGACCTGTTTATCTATAGTGAGAGGGGGTCAGGCAGGGAGGCTGCAACACCACTCCATTGTACACTGGGCCTAAGGCCCTGACTGTCATGCAGCACTCAGGCGGATCCTCATCTCATGCATGGCATGACTGGATTGCAAGCTTGACTAACTCTGAGAATGGAAGAAGTGTGAGAATTAGATTTAGGGTTATAGTTAGGGTTAGGGGTTGGGTTAGGGTTAGGGTTTAGGGTTTGGATTAGGGTTAGGGTCAGGAGTTAGGGGTAGCATTAGGTGTTAGTGTTAGCATTAGTGTTATGATTAGGAGTTATGTTTAGGTTCAGGGTCAGGGTTTAGGTTTATGAATTCCGGTTAGGACATGGGCCCTATCTGATCTATCAGTGGTGGGGAACTGGGAAGATCGCCAGAGCCCCACTCCATTGTAGCCAGGGCATGGGCCCCTGCCTTTCATGCAGGACACAGGGGCAGAACCTCATCTCACGCATGGTATGGGTGGATTGTAGGCTTCCTTATCTTTTCAAACTGAAGAAATCTGAGAATTGGATTTGGGGTTAGAGTAAGGGGTTAGGATTAAGGTTAGGGTTAGGTTTTCAGGACTAGGATTAGGTTTAGGGGTTATGGTTAGAGGTTAGAATTAGTGTTAGGGTTACAGTTACAGTTAGGCATTAGGATTATGTTTTGTAGTTAGGTTTACATTTAGGGTGAGGAGTTATGGTTAGATTTAGGGATTAGAGTTACTGTTTGGAGTTAGGTTCATGGGTTTCAGTTAGGGCTAGGAGTTCAGGTTAGTGTTACCTTAGGTTTACTGATTAGTGTCAGAGTACAGGACCTGTCTAATCTATGGGGCACTGCGTGTGTGGAGCATGATTTCATCCCCACTCCATCGTACCCTGGGCCTTGGGCTATGATTGTCTCGCAGGACTCAAGCAGAGCCTCATCTTACGCATGGCATGGCTAGATTGTAGGCTTGCTTGACTACTAGTATGAAAGAAGTGTGAGAATTAGATTTAGGGTTAGGATTAGGATTAGGATTAGTTTTAGGGTTAGTGTAAGGGTTAGGGTTAGGAATATGGTTAGGGTTTGGGCCTAAAGTTAGTGTTAAGGCTAGGGTTTAGGGTTAGGGATTAGGGTTAGGGTCGATGTTTTGTTAGGATTAGGGCTAGGTTCATTGTAAGAGGTAGGGTTAGGATTAGGGTTGTGGTTAGGGTTATGGTGAGGTTTATCTTTTCAGGGTTAGTGTTAGTGGTTAGGTGTTACGGTTTTGGTTACGGGTTTGTGTTAGGTTTATGGGTTAGTGATTGGGGTTATGGTTAGTGTTAGGCATGAGGGTTAGTTTGAGAGGTTAGTGTTAAGCTTAGTGTTAGGTTTAGGGAGTAGGTTTAGCAATAGGTTTAGGGTTAGGGGTTAGAATTATGGATTAGGGTTAAGGCCTGGGCCCTATCTGCTCTGTGCGGCATTGGGACTAGGAATGTTGCTGGGACACCACTCCATTGTACCCAGGTCTTGGGACCCTGGCTCTCATGTGGGACACAAGGGCGGAGCATCATGTCACGCATGGCATTGGTTGGTTGTAGGCTTGCTTATTCCTGTGAATGAAAGAAGTGTGAGAATTACATTTAGGTTTAGGGGAATCTGTTAGGATTATGGTTAAAGATAGGGTCGGTGGTTGGGGTTAATGTTAGGGTTTAGAGTTAGTGTTGGGGGTTAGAGTCAGAGGTTAGGTTTAGGGTTATGTGTTAGGGTTAGTGTTAGCGCTTAGATTTAGCAGTTAGTTTAAGGGAACAGGACCTGTATAATCTATGGTGAGAGGGGTGTGGAAAGGGTCACTGAGACAGCATACCATGGTATCCTGGTCTTGGGCCCTTACCTTCATGCAGACCTCAGGTGGAGTCTAATTTCACGCATGGCATGGCTGGAATGTAGGCTTGCTTAACTCTGAGAATGGAAGAAGTGTGAGAATTAGGGTTAGGGTTAGGGTTAGGGGTTAGGGTTTGGGGTTACTGTTACGGTTAGGGTTAGGTGTTAGGTTTAGTGGGTAGGGTTAGGGTTAGGTTTAGGCTTAGTGGTTAGTGTTAGCATTAGGGTTAGGGGTTAGGGTTTACGTTGAAGTTAACAGTTAGGATTAGGGTTAAGTGTTAAGGTTAGGTTTAGGTTTAAGGTTAGTGTTAGAGTTAACTGTTATGGTTAGGTTTATGGTGAAGGGTGAGGGTTAAAGTTAGGGTTAAGTGGTAGGGTTGGGGTTAAAGTTTGGGATTAGGGTTAGGGTTAAGGGTGGAGGTGAGGGTTAACAGTCAGGGTTAGGGATACCGGTTAGGGTTAGGTTTTAGGGTTAGGGTTAAGGGTTAAGTCTTAGAGTTAGGGTTAGGGTTTAGGGTTAGCATTAGGGGTTAAAGTTAGGGTTAGGTTTAGGGTTTTTCTTAGGATTATGGTTAGGGTTAGCAGTTTCTGGTTAAGTTTAGGATTTAGGAGTTACGGTTATGGCCAGGATGTAGGGTTAGAGTTATGGGATAGGGGTTGTTGTTATGGTAAGTTTCATGCATTAACGTTAGGTTAATGGTTAGGGTTAGGGTGATGGTTCGGTTTAAGTTTTAAGGTGAGCAATAGGTTTAGGGTTAGGTGTTACATTTAGAGTTAGGGTTATGAGCTAGGGGTAGTGTTTATGCTTAGGGCACGGGCCCTGTCTACACTAGGTTGCTGAGTTAGAGGGCTGGGATTGGCGCCGGGAACCCCTTCTATCGTACGCTGAGTATGGGCCCATAGGTTTCATGCAGTACAAAGTGGCAGGGCCTCCTTTCATGCATGACATGGGAGGATTGTAGGCTTGCTTAACTCTCAGAATGGAAGAACTGTGAGAAATGGGGTTATCGTTTGGGTTAGGGGTTTGGGATTAGGGAATAGGGTTAGTGTTAGTGTTAGGAGTTAAGGGATAAGGATTAAGGTTAGTGTTAGGGTTAGGGGGCTAGGTGTTAGGGTTAATGGTTAGGGTTATTTTTAGGATTAAGGGATAGGGTTAGGGTTAGGGTTTAGGGTTAGGGTTAGTGTTAAGTGTTCAGGTTAGGGTTAGTGTTAGAGTTAAGAATTATGGTTAGAGTTAGGGGTTAGGGTCAGGATCAGGGTTCAGTGTTAGTGTTAGGGTAAGGGGTTAGGGGTTAGGGTTAGGTTTAGGGTTATATCTAGGCTTTATGGTAAGGGTTAGGGTTTAGGTGTTACACTTATGGTTCGGATGTAGGGTTAGAATTATGGGATAGGGGTTCTTCTCAATGTAAGTGTTATGCATTAACATTCATTTAAGGGGTTACAGTTAGGGTTATGGCTACGTTTACATGTTACAGTGAGCAACAGATTTATGGTTAGGTGCTATGTTTAGGTTTAGGGATACGGGTTAGGGGTAGTGTTTATGCTTAGGACACGGGCTCTGTCTGCACTAAGGGGGCACGTTAGGAGGCTGTAATTGTCGCTGGGAACCCACTCTATCCTACGCTGGGTATGGGCCCCTCATTTTCATGGAGGACACAGTGGCAGAGCCTTCTTTCACGGATGGCATGGGGGGATTTTAGGCTTTCTTAACTCAGAGAAAGAAAAAAGGCTGAGAATTAGATTTAGGGTTAGGATTATGGTTGGGGTTAGGGATTAAGGTTAGTGTTATGGTGAGTGCTTAGTGTTAGGGGTTATGGTTATGACTAGGGTTAAGTTTGGGGTTCATAGTTACTGTTACAGATACGGGTTAGGGTTAGGGTTAGTGGTTAGGTTTAGGGTCAGGGATAGGTCTAGGCATTAGGGTAAGGGTTAGGGTTATGGTTAAGGGTTATGGATTGGGTTATGTGTTAAGGTTAGTGTTAAGGGTTAGGGTTAGGCTTAGGTTTTAGGATTATGGTTTAGGGTTAGCTTTAGGCTTGTTTGTAGGGTTAAGGTTAGGGTTAGTGGTTTAGGGTTGAGGTTAGGGTTTAGGTGTTACGGTTATGGCTAGGAGGTAGGGTTAGGGTTATGGGATAGGGGATGTTGATAGGGTAAGGGTCATGCATTAAGGTTAGGTTAAGGGGTAGGTTTAGGGTTATGGTTAGGTTTATGTGTTAAGGTGTGCAATAGGGTTAGGGTTAGGTGTTAAGTTTAGGGTTAGGGTTATGGGTTAAATGTAGTGTCTATGCTTAGGGCCCTGTCTGCACTAGGGGCATGGGTTAAGGTGCTGGGATTGTCGCCAAGAACCCACTCTATCGTATGTTTGGTATGGGCCTTTGGGTTTCATGTAGGACACAGTGGCAGAGCATCCTTTCATGCATGGCACGGGAGGATTGTAGGCTTTCTTAACTCTAAGAATAGAAGAAGTTTGAGAATTAGATTTAGGTTTAGGATTATGGTTAGGCTTAGGGATTAATGTTAGTGTTAGCGTGAGGGTGTATGTTTAGAGGTTAGGGTTAGGGTTAGCGTGGTTGTTTGGTTAGGCTTAGGGCTAGAGATGTTATAAGTGGTAGGGTTAGGCTTAAAGTTATCATTAAGGTTAGTGTTAGGGTTGGTGTTTTGCAGTTAGTGTTATGGTTTAGGTACTACCATTATGGTTACAGGTAAGGGTTAGAGTTAGGGGTTAGAGGTCGGGTTCAGTGTTAAGGTTAAGGTTAGTAACAGGGTAAGGGTTACGAGTTATTGTTAGGGTAAAGGTTAGGCTTAGGGATTAGGGTTAACGCATGGGTCCTATCTGCTCTATGTGGGGTCGGGAATAGGGAGCATCACCGGGACCCCACTCCATTGTACCCAGGGCATGGGACCTTGCCTCTCACCTGGGATACTGGGGCGGAGCCTCATCTCACACATGCCTCGGGTTGGTTGTAGACTTGCTTATCTCTGTGAATGGAAGTAGTGCGAGAATTACATTTAGGATAATGGTAAGGGGTTAGGAATATGGTTTGGGTTAGGGATTAGGAGTACGTTTAGGGGTTAGTGTTAGGCTCAAGGGTTAGGGTTAAGGTTAGGGTTTAGAGTTAGTGTTGGGGGTTAGGCATAGGGGTTATGTTTAGGGTTAAGTGTTAAGGTTAATGTTAAGGCTTAGATTTAATGGTTAGTTTAAGGGCACAGGACCTGCCTATCTATGGTGAGAGGGGGGCGGGCAGGGTCACTGCAACACCACTCTATCGTACCCTGGACCTAAAGCCCTGACTGTCATGCAGCCCTCAGGTGGATCCTCATCTCATGCATGGCATGGCTGGATTGTAGGTTTGCTTAACTTTGAGAATGGAAGAAGTGTGAGAATTAGACTTAGGATTAGGTTTAAGGTTAGTGTTAAGTGTAGGGTTAGGGTTAGGGTTTAGGGTTTCGGTAGGGTTAGGTTCAAGGTTTAGGGTTAGCATTAGGTGTTAGGGGTAGTGGATTCAGGTTAGGACATAAGCCCTATCTGATCTTTCAAGGGTGGGGAAATGGGAAGATCGCCAGGGCCCCACTCCGTTGTATCCATGGAATGGACTCCTGAGTTTCATGTAGGACACAGGGGCAGAGCCTCTTCTCACACATGGCATGGGTGGATTGTAGGCTTCCTTAACTTTTCAAACTGAAGAAGTTTGAGAATTACATTTGGGGTTAGGGTAAGGGGTTAGGATTAAGGTTAGCAATAGATGTTAGGGACTAGACTTAGATTTAGGGTTTACGGTTAGAGGTTACAATTAGGGATAGGGTTACTGTTAGGTTTAGGGATTAGGACTATGTTTAGTAGTTAGGTTTAGGTTTACAGTGGGGGGTTATTGTTAGGATTAGGGATTAGTGTTACTTTTAGGAGTTGCCTCCTGGGTTACGGTTTGGGCTAGGGATTCAGGTTAGTGTTAGCTTAGGTTTAATGATTTGGTTAATGATTAGGGTTAGGATTTAGGGTTAGGTTTAGGGTATTTCGCAGAGTTAAGGTTCAGGTTACCGGTTTAGGGGTAGGGTTAGGCTTTAGGTGCTATGGTTATGGCTAGGAAGTAGGGTTAAAGTTATGGGATAGCGATTTTTGCTAGGGTAAGGGTTATGGATTAAAGTTAAGGTGTTAGAATTAGGGTTACGGTTAGGTTTATGTGTTAAGGTGAGCAATAAGGTTAGGGTTAGGTGTTATGTTTAGAGTTAGGGTTATGGGTTAGGGGTAGTGTTTATGCTTACAGCACAGGCCCTGTCTACAGTAGGTTGTTGCGTTAGGGGGCTGGGATTGTCACCGGGAAGCCCTTCTATCATATGCTGAGTATGGGCCCGTGGGTTTCATGCAGAATACAGTGGCAGAGCCTCCTTTCACGCATGGCATGGGAGGACTGTAGGCTTGCTTAACTCTGAGAATGGAAGAAGTGTGAGAATTAGATTTAGGGTTAGGGTTAAGGTTAGGGTTAAGGGTAGGGTTAGGGTTAGGGTTTAAGGTTTGGGTTAGGGTTAGGGTCAGGGGTTATAGTTAGCATTAGTTGTTAGGGTTAGCATTAGGGTTAGGGTTAGGTGTTATATTTAGGGTTAGAGTCAGCAGTTAGGGTTACGGATTTGGATTAGGACATGGGCCCTATCTGATCTATCAGGGATGGGGAAAAGGGAAGATACCTGGGGCCCCACTCCATCATACCCAGGGCATGGGCCCGTGCCTTTCATGTAGGACACAGGGGCAGAGCCTCCTCTCATGCATGGCATGGGTGGATTGTAGGCTTCCTTAACTTTTCAAACTGAAGAAGTCTGAGAATTACATTTGGGGTTACGGTAAGTGGTTAGGATGAAGGTTAGCTTTAGGTGTTAGGGAATGGGATTAGGTTTAGGGGTTACGATTAGAGGTTAGAATTAGGGTTAGATTTACTGTTATCGTTAGAGATTCAGATTATGTTTAGTAGTTAGGTTTATGTTTAGGGTGAGGGGTTATGTTTAGGTTTCAGGATTAGGGTTACTGTTAGGAGTTAGATTCCTGGGTTACTGTTAGGGATAGCTGTTTGGTTTAGTATTAGCTTATGTTTAATTATTAGTGTCAAGGCACATGCCCTGTCTAATTTATAAGGCACCAGGGGTGTGGAGTGTGGTTGCGTCCCCACTCCATCATACCCTGGGCCTTGGCTCTGACTGTCACGCAGGACTCAGGCACAGCCTCATCTCACGCATGGCATGGATAGACTGTAGGCTTGCTTAACTCCTAGAATGGAAGAAGTGTGAGAATTATATTTTGGGTTAGGGTTAGGGTTATGGTTTAGGTTTAGGTCTAGGGTAAAGTGTTAGGGTTAAGGATATCATTAGGGTTAGGGGCTAACCTTTAGTGGTAGGGCTAGGTTTTATGGTTAGGGTCATTGTTTGATTAGGGTTATGGCCAGGTTCATTGCAAGGGGTAGGGTTAGGGTTAAGGTTGTGGTTAGGGTAAGGGTTAGGGATAGGGTTTTGGGGTTAGTGTTAGTGGTTAAGTATTATGGTTTTGGTTATGGGTTCATGTTAGAGTTAGAGGTTGTGGTTAGGGTTAGGGTTAGGGATGAGGGTTAGTTTGAGAGGTTAGGGTTAAGCTTACAGTTTTTAGTTGGTAGGTTTCACATTAGGGTTAAGGTTAGAGGTTAGAGTTAGGCAATAGGGTTAAGATATGGGCCCTATCTGCTCTATTCAGTGTTGGGACAGGGAGCATTGCCGAGTTCCCATTCCATTGTACCCAGATCATGGGACCCTGGCTCTCATGTGGGACACAGAGGTGGAGTGTCATCTGACACATGGCATGGGTTTGTTGTAGGCTTGCTTATTTCTGCAAATGGAAGAAGTGTGAGAATTACATTTAGGGTTCGGATAATGGGTTAGGATTTTGGTTAGGGATAGGGTCTGTGGTTAGTGTTAAGGTTAGGGTTCAGAGTTAGTGTTGGTGGTTAGGGTCAGGTGTTCGGTTTAGGTTTAGGGGTTAGGGATAGTACTATGACTTACGTTTAGTGGTTAGTTTAAGGGCACAGGACCAGTCTAATCTATGGTGAAATGGCTTTGGAGAGGGTCGCCATGACAGCACACCATTGTACCCTTGCCTTGGGCCCAGATCTCAGCGCTGGTGGATCCTCATCTCATGCATGGCATGGCTGGATTTTAAGGTTGCTTAACTCTGAGATTGGAAGAAGTGTGAGAATTAGGGTTAGGGTTAAGGTTAAGGGTTGGGGTTGGGGTTGAGGTTGGGATTGGGGTTAGGCTTCGGGTTAGGGGTTATGGTTAGTGTTAGGGGTTAGGGTTAGGGTCAAGAGTTAGTGTTAGTGTTAGGGTTAGGGTTCAGTGTTAGGGGTAGGGGTTATGGTTAGTGGTAGGGTTAAGGTTAGGGTTATGGTTTAGGGTTAGTGTTAGGGTAGTTGTTAGGGTTAGGGTTGTTAGGGTTAGGGATATGGTTAGGGTTTTCAATAGTGTTAGGCGTAGGGTGAGAGTTTTTGAGTTAGTGTTAGGGTTTAGGTGTTACGGTTATATATAGTGCTTATTGTTAGTGTGAAGGGGTAGGGTTTCTGATTAGAGTTATGGTTATTTTTAGGATTAGGTTTAGGATTTGATGTTAGATTAGGGTTAGGATTAGGTGGTATGGGTAGGATTAGAGTGATGGGTTTGAGCTAGGGTTTAGGGTTAGGGAATGGATGCTATGTGCTCTAAGGGGGGGTCAGGAACCAGAAGCATTTCCAGGACCCAACTCCATCTTATGGAGGGCAGGGGTCCCTGCCTTTCACGTGGGACACAAGGGTGCAGCTTCATCTCACGCTTGACATGGGTTCATTGTAGGCTTGCTTAACTCTGATAATTGAAGAAGTATGAGATTTAGATTTAGGGTTAGGGTTAGGGTTAGGGGGTTAGTATTTGGGTTAGGAATAGAGTTAGGGGTTAGGGTTAGGGATAAGAATTAGGATTACTTTTAGGAGTTAGGGTTAGGGTGAGCAATTACTGTTAAGATTAGTGCTTAGGTTTAGTGTTAGGGATTTGGGTCAGTGGTTTGGTGAGGATTAGGTTTAGGGTTAGTGCTTAGGGTTAACAGTTAGGTTTAGGCTTGGGCCCTGTCTACTCTATGAGGGCTCGGGGACAGAGAGCGTCACAGGGACCCCACTCCATCGTACCCTGTGCATGAGGCCTTGACTGTCACACAGGACATGGGAATTGCTTCTTGTCACAAATAGCATGGCTGGATGTAGTCTTGCTTAACTCTGAGAGTGGAAGAAGTATGACAGCTTCTGTCAAACACAATTAAGAAAGAGTCATTTCATAGAAAGAGGATATCACTTAGCCAGAGAGGAGTCATGAACAGGAGCGCTTACATTCACGGAGAGAAAGCCACTATAAAGGGGTGGATTGTAGAATTGACCTAATGCCTAACACTAACTGTAACTCCTAATTTGAACCCTAACCCCAATCCCAACCTACACCTGAATCCCAATCCCCAATCCTAACCCTAATCCTAACCCCAACCCTAAACCTAACCCCAACCACAACCCTAACTTTAACCCTAACCCTTAACCTTAAACCCAACACTACCCTAACGTTAAACCTAACCCTAACGCCTAACACTAATTCTAACCATAACCCTACCTCCTAGCCATAAACCTGACACCTAAATCCTAACCCTAATCCTAAACCACTAACCCTAACCATAACCCTACAAACAACCCTAACCCTAACCCTAACCCCTAACCCTAACACTAACCCTTAGCCCTACACCTAACCCCTACCCTAACCCTCACCCTAACACTAACCCTAACAAAAAACCCTAACCCTAATACTAGCCCAAAACCCTACCCCTAACCCTAACCCTAACCATAACCCCTAAACCTGACCCTAATCCTAACCATAACCTTAAATGTAAACCTAGCCCTACCCCTAGCCATAACCCTATCCCTAACACTAACCCTCCACTATCCCTAACACTATGCCTAACCCTAACCATACTCTAACCACCCTAAACCCTAACACTAACATTAACCCTAACCATAACCCTAACCCTAAAGGCCCTAACATCTAACCCTAACACTAACCCTAACTCCAAATCCTAACCCTAACACTAACCAGAACCACTAACCCTAAGCCTAACGCTAACCCTAACCCTAAACACTAACACTAACCCTACCACTAATCCCTAACCCTTACTCTAATTCTAAACTTAACCCTAAATGTAAACCTAACCCTAACCCCTAATTGAAACCCTAAACCATAATCCTAATCCTAAACCTAATGCTAAATCTAACACTAAACCCTAATCTTAACCCTAACCGGAATCCCTAACCCTAATGTGTAACCCTAACCCCTAACCATAACTCTAACCATGACACTAACCCTACCGTCAAAACCAAACTGTAACTCTAATGATCAGACTAAAAATAACTCTAACGCCTAACCCCTAACCGTCACCCTAAGGCTAACTCTAACCCTAACCCTAACCCCTAACCCCTAACCATAACCCTAACCCCTATCGCTAACACTAATTCTATCCCTAAGCCTAAACCTAAACCTAACCCTAACCCTTAACCTTAACCCTAACCCCAATTCCTAACACTAACCATAACCCTAACCACTAACCCTAACCCTAACACTAACTTTAGCCCCTAACCCTAACCCGAACCCTAACCCTAACCCTTAACCCTAATTTTACGATAAACCTAACCCGAACCCCTAACCCTAACATTAACACCTAACCTAAAGCTAACCCTATCCCTTACCCCTAAACCTAACACTAAACCCCTAACCCTAATAGTAACACCAAACACTAACCCCTAGCCTTAACACTAATCCTATGCCGTAAACCCAAACCACACATCCTAATGCTAACAGTTAACCCTAAGACTAACTGGTAAACCTTACCCTAACCATAACTCTACCCTAAAACCTAACCCTAACCTTAATTCTAAACTTCAGCTTAAACTTAAACCTAACACTATCCTCTACCACTAATCCTAAACCCTAATCCTAACCCTAACACTAACACTCACCCTAACCATAAACCGTAACACTAACACTAACCCGTAACCCTAATGCTAACCCCTAACCCTAAAACTAACCTGTAACACTAACCCTAATCCTAACCTCAAACCATAACCCTTACCCTAACCCTAACCCATTACCCTAACCCTAACTCCTAACCCTAACACTAAACCAAGCCCTAAGTTCAACCCTAGCTCTAACCCTAGCTCTAGCCCTAGCCTTAGATGTAGACCTAACCCTAGCCCTAATCCTAGCCCTAGCCCTGACACTACCCCTAACCCTAAACCTAAACCTAGCCCTAGCCCTAGGCCTAGCTATACCCCTATCCCTAACCCTAGCCCTAGCCCTAACCCTTAAACGTAACCTTAACTCTAACACTAAACCCTAACCCTAACTCTAACACTAACCCTAAACCCGAACACTAACCCTAACCCTAACCCTATCCATAACCCCTAACGCTAACCCTTACCATAATCCTAACCCCTAACACTAACCCTAACACTAACCCCTAACCCTAAACCTAACCCTAAATCCTAACCCGAGCCCTAACCGCTAATCCTAACCCTAACCCTAACGCTAAATCTAAACCTAAAACTTAACCATATCGCTAACCCTGACCCTAATGCCTAACCCTAACACTAACAATAAACCCTAACACTAACCCTAACTCTAACCCCTAACCGTAACTCTAATGCCTAACTGAAACCCAAACACTAACCACCATAACCCCTAACCCTAACCCTAACCTGAACACTGGCCCCTAACCCTAACCCTAAACCTAACACCTAACCCTAAACCTACTTCTAACTCTAACCCTAAACATAAACCTCACCCTTACCCTTAACCTTAACCCTAAGCCATAGCCCTAAGCCTAAACCTAACCATGACACTAACACCTAACACTAAACCTAACTCTATCTCTTACCACAAACCTAAAACTAAACCCCTAACCCTAACACTAACCCCAAACCCTAACCCCTAACCCCTAATCTTAACACTATCCCTAACCCAGAACCCCAAACCACTAACCCTAACCCTAATAGTTAACCATAAGACTAATCATTAATCCTTACCCTAACGCTTAACCCTAAACTCTACACTAACAATTAACCCTAAACCTAACACTTAACACTAAACATAACCCTAACTCTAAGCCTAAACCTAACCCTATACCTAAACATAACCTTAACCGCTAACCCTAAACCTAACGCTAACGCTGACTGTAACCCTAACGCCTAAACCTATCCCTAACCCTAACCCCTAACCCTAACCCCAACCCTAACCCGAACACTAACCGTTAGCCCTAACCCTAAACCTAACACCTATCCCTAACCTTAATTCTAACCCTAACCCTAAACATAAACCTAACACTTACCCTTAAGCTTAACCCTAACCCAAACCCTAACCCTAACATTAACCCCTAACCCTAAATCTAACCCTATCCCTTACCCCTAAACCTAATACTATACCCCTAATCCTAACACTAACCACAAACCCTAACCCCGAACTGGGTTAGGGTATTTGTTAGGGGTAGGTGTTAGAGGTTAGGCTTTGGGGTTAGTGTTAGGTTTACGGGTTATTTGTTAGGTTTATGGGTTAGGGTTACGGTAGGGATCAGGTTTAGGGGTTAGTGCTCAGGTTAGGTGTTAGGGTTAGGGTTAAGGGTTAATATTCAGGATAACGGTTAGGGTTGGGGTTAGGTTTAAAG
Source organism: Lemur catta (assembly GCF_020740605.2). Lineage (NCBI taxonomy): Eukaryota > Metazoa > Chordata > Mammalia > Primates > Lemuridae > Lemur > Lemur catta. The sequence goes on along the minus strand of NC_059133.1, from coordinate 109,562,185 downwards.
ATTAGTGTTAGGGTTGAAGTTTACGGTTAGGTTTAGGGTTAAGGGTGAGTTTTAGGGTTAAGGTTAGAGGTTATGTTTAGGTTTAGGGTTAATTGTTAGGGTTAGGATTAGGGTTATGATTAAAGCTTATGGTGAGGGTTAATGTTAGGACTAGGGTTAAGTGTTAGGTTTGGGGTTTAGGGTTAGTGTTATGGTTTCAGGTTAGCGTTAGATTTGGCATTAAGGGTTATTTTTAGGGTTAGACATTAGGATTAGGTTTAGGGTTCATGGTTAGGGTTAGGGTTAGGGGTTAGGGTTAGGGTTAAGGGTCAGGGTTAGGTATAATGGTTTGGGTTAAGATTAGGGTTAAGGGTTAACCTGAGGTTTAATGGTTAGTCTTAGGGTTAAGTGTTAAGGTTAGGGTTAGGGGTTTGGGTTAGGAGTTAGGGTTAGTGTGAGCGTTAGGGTTTAGGTGTTGTTAGGGTTTAGGTGTTAGGGTTAGGGTTATGGCTTAGGGTTCGGTTTAGCGTTCTCGGTTAGTGTTAGGGTTAGGACTAGGGGTTAATGTTAGGGTTAGGTGTTAGAGTTAGGATTAGGGTTAAGAGTTAGTGTGAGGGTTATGGTTAAGTGTTACTGTTAGGTTTAAGGTTTAGGGTTAGGATCAGGGGGTAAGCGTTAGTGTTAGTTTTAGGGGTTAGGGTTCAGGGTTAGAATTAGGGTTAAGGGTTAAGGCTAGGATTAGGATTAAGGGTTAGTATTAGGGTTAAGGATTTGTGTTAGGGTTAGGTTTAAAGGTTAGAGTTAGGGTTATCGGCTATGGTTAGCTTTAGGTTTAAGGGTTAGGGTTAGGGTTTGTGGTTTAGTTTTAGGGTTAGCTTTAAGGTTTCAGGTTATGCTTAGTGTTAGAGTTAAGTGTTATGGTTAGGCTTAGTGGCTACGATTAGGATCAGGGTTCACGGTTAGTGTTAGGGTAAGAGGTTAAGGTTAGGGTTAGGATTTAGGGTTAGGGTTACGGTTAGGTCTAGGCTTTAGGGTAAGGTTTAGGTTTAGTTGTTACGGTTATAACTTGGAGTTAGGATTAGAATCATGAGATACCCGTTGTTCTCAATGTAATTGTTATGCATTACAGTTAGGTTAAGGGGTTAAAGTTAGGGTTATTGTTAGGTTTACGTGTTAAGGTGATGAATAGGGTTAGATTAGGTGTTATATTTAGGGTTAGGGTATGGGTTAGGGGTAGTGATTATGCTTAGGCCATGGGCTCTGTCTGCACTGGGGGTGGTTAGGGTGCTGGGATTGTCGCCGGGAACCCACTCTATCATACCCTGGGTATGAGTCCCTGGGTTTCCTGCAGGACACAGTGACAGAGCCTCCTTTCACGCATGGCATGTGAGGATTGTAGGCTTTCTTAACTCTGAGAAAGCAAGAAGTCTGAGAATTAGATTTAGGGTTAGAATTATGGTTAAGATTAGGGATTAACGTTAGTGTTAGGGTGAGGGCTTAGGGTTAGTGGTTAGGGTTAGGCTTAGGGTACTTGTTTGGTTAGGGTTAGGGCTAGAGATGTTGTAAGTGGTAGTGTTAGGCTTACAGCTGTCATTAGGGTTAGGGTTAGGGTTAGTGTTTTACAGTTAGTGTTATGGTTTAGGTACTACTGTTATGCTTATGAGTTAGGGTTAGATTTAGGGGTTAGAGATTGGGTTTAGTGTTAGTGTTAGGATTAGGGTTAGGGTTAGCAATAGGGTTAGACTTAGGTGTTAAGTTTAGGTTTAGGGATAGCAGTTAATATTAGGGATTAGGGTTAATGCATGTGCCCTTTCTGCTCTATGCCGGGTCAGGAACAGGAAGCATCACCGGAACCCCACTCCATTGTACCCAGGGCATGGGACCCTGCCTCTCACTTGGGATACTGAGGCAGAGCCTCATCTCATGCATGGCTTGGGTTGGTTGTAGGATTCCTTATCTCTGAGAATGGAAGTGTGAGAATTACATTTAGGAGAAGGATAAGGGGTTAGGATTACCGTTAGAGTTAGGGATTAGGACTAGGTTTAGGGGTTAATGTAAGAGTTAGGGGTTGGGGTTAAGGTTAGGGTTTAGAGTTAGGGTTGGGGTTTATGGTCCAGGGTTAGCTTTAGGGTTAGGTGTTAGGGTTAGTGTTATGGCTTAGATTAAGAGGTTAGTTTAAGGGCACAGGACCTGTCTATCTATAGTGAGAGGAGGGCGGGCAGGGTCGCTGCAACACCACTCCATCGTACCCTGGGCCTAGGGCCCTGATTGTCATGCAGCACTCAGGCAGAGCCTCATCTCACGCATGGCATGGCTGGATTGTAGGCTTGCTTAATTCTGAGAATGGAAGAAGTGTGAGAAACAGGGTTACGGTTAGGGTTAGGAGTTAGGAGTTAAGGGTTAGGGTTAGTATGAGGGTTAGGGGTTAGGTTTAGGGTTAGCGGTTAGTGTTTGGGTTAGGACTAGGGCTTAGCGTTATGGTTAGGTGTAAGGGTTAGCATTAGGGTTAAGAGTTAGGGTTAGAGTTATGGTTAAGTGTTAGCGTTAAGGTTTAGGGTTAGGGTCAATGTTAACGGTTAGGGTCAGTGTTAATGGTTAGGTTTGGGGTAAGCATTAGGGTTAAGGGTTAAGATTAGGATTAAGGGTTAAGGTTAGGGTTAAGGGTTAGTATTAGTGTTAAGGGTTTGTGTTAGTGTTAGGTTTGAGGGTTAAGTTTAGGGTTAATGGTTAGGGTTAGGTTTAGGGTTAAGAGTTAGGATTAGGGTTTGTGGTTTAGTTTTAGGGTTAGGTTTAAGGGTTCAGGTTAGGGTTAGTGTTAGAGTTAAGGATTATGGTTAGGCTTAGCGGTTAGGATTAGGATCAGGGTTCAGGGTTAGTGTAAGAGGTTAGGGTTAGGATTAGGGTTTAGGGTTAGGTTTACGTTTAGGTCTAGGCCTTAGGGTAAGGTTTAGAGTTTAGGTGTAACGTTTATGGGTAGGAGTTAGTGTTAGAGTTATGGGATAGGGGAAGATTTCAGGGTAAGTCTTATGCATTAAGTTTAGTTTACGGGATTAATGTTAGGGTTAGGGTTACGTTTATGTGTTATGGTGAGTTTTAGAGTTAGGTGTTATGTTTAGGGGTAGGGTTATGGGTTAGGGATAGTGTTTATACTTAGGGCATGAGCCCTAGCTGAACTAGGGTGGTGAGTTGGGGGGCCGGGATTGTCGTCAGGAACATACTCTATCATACACTGGATACAGGCCCGTGGGTTTCATGCAGGACACAGTGACAGAGCCTCCATTCACGCCTGACATGGGAGGATTGTAGGCTTGCTTAACTCTTAGAATGGAAGAAGTCTGAGAATTATATTTAGGGTTACGATTATGGTTAGGGTTAGGGATTAACGTTAGTGTTAGGGTGAGAGCTTAGTGTTAGGGGATAGTGTTAGGGTTAGGGTGGTTGTTTGGTTAGGGTAAGGGCTAGAGATGTTGTAAGTGGTAGTGTTAGGCTTAGGATTGTCATTAGGGTTATGGTTAGTGTTTTACAGTTAGTGTTATGGTTTAGGTACTATGGTTATGGTTACAGGTTACGGTTAGAGTAAGAGATTAGAGGTTTGGTTTAGTGTTAGGGTTAGAATTAGTGTTAGCAGTAGGGTTAAGTTATATATTATGGTTAGGGTTAGGGGTAGCGGTTAGGCTTAGGGATTAGAGTTAATGCATGTGCCCTATCTGCTCTATGCTGTGTTGGGAACAGGGAGTATCACCGGGACCCCACTCCATTGTACCCAGGGCATGGGACCCTGACTGACTTGGGATACTGGGGTGGATGTCATCTCACGCATGGCTTGGGTTGGTTGTAGGCTTGCTTATCTCTGCGAATGGAAGAAGTGTGAGAATTACGTTTAGGATAAGTGTAAGGGATTAAGAATATGGTTAGGGTTAGGGATTAGGAGTAGGTTTAGGTGTTAGGGTTAGGGTTAGAGGTTAGTGTTAAGGTAGGGTTTAGAGTTAGTGTTGGGGGTTAGGCACAGGGGTTAGGTTTAGGGTTAGGTGTTAGGGTTAATGTTAGGGCTTAGATTTAGCGGTTAGTTTAAGGACACAGGACCTGTCTATCTATGGTGAAAGGGGGGTAGGCAGAGTCGCTGGGACACCACTCCATCGTACACTGGGCCAAAGACCCTGACTGTCATGCAGCACTCAGGCATATCCTAGTCTCATGCATGGCATGGCTAGATTGCAGGCTTGTCTAACTCTGAGAATGGAATAAGTGTGAGAATTAGATTTAGGGTTAGGGTTAGGGCATCAGGTTTGGGTTAGGGTCAGGTGTTAGGGGTAGCATTAGGTGTTAGTGTTAGCATTAGGATTATGGTTAGGTGTTATGTTTAGGGTTAGGGTCAGGGTTTAGGGTTATGGATTCAGGTTAGGACATGGGCCCTATCTGATCTATCAGTGGTGGGGAACTGGGAAGATCGCCTGGGCCCCACTCCATTGTACACAGGGCATGGGCCCCTGGCTTTCATGTAGGCTACAGGGTCAGAGCTTCAGCTCACGCATGGCATGGGTGGATTGTAGGCTTCCTTAACTTTTCAAATTGAAAAAGTTTGAGAGTTACATTTGGAGTTAGGGTAATGGGTAAGGATTAAGGTTAGGGTTAGGTGTTCAGGACTAGGATTAGATTTAGGGGTTATGGTTAGAGGTTAGAATTAGGGTTAAGGTTACAGTTACAGTCAAGGATAAGAATTATGTTTAGTAGTTAGGCTTAGGTTTAGGGTGAGGGGTTATGGTTAGGGTTAGGGATTAGGGTTACTGTTAGGATTTAGGTTCATCGGTTACTGTTAGGGCTAGGGATTCCTGTTAGTGTTAGCTTAGGTTTAATGATTAGTGACAGTGCACAGGCCCTGTCTAATCTATGGGGCACTGGGGGTGTGGAGCGTGGGTGTGTCTCCCCTCCATCACACCATGGGTCTTGTGTCTGATTGTCATGCAGGACTCAGGCTGAGCATCATCTCACGCATGGCATGGCTAGATTGTAGGCTTGCTTAAATTCTAGAATGGGAGAAGTGTGAGAATTATATTTTGGGTTAGGATTAGGGTTAGGGTTTAGGTTTAGGTTTAGGGTAAAGGGTTAGGATTAGGAATATCATTAGGGTTAGGGGCTAACGTTAGTGTTAGTGCTTAGGTTTAGGGTTAGGGGTTAGGGTGAGGGTCGTTGTTCGGTTAGGGTTAGGGCTAGGTTCATTGTAAGGGGTAGGGTTAGGGTTAGGTATGTGGTTAGGGTAAGAGTTAGGGATAGCGTTTTACGGTTAGTGTTATTGTTTATGTATTACAGTTTTGGCTATGGGTTCATGTCAGTGTTAGGGGTTAGGGGTTGGGGTTAGGGTTAGGGATGAGGGTTAGTTTGAGAGGTTAGGGTTAAGCTGAGGGTTAGGTTTAGTTCGTAGGTTTAGCTTTAGGCTTAGGGTTAGGGGTTAGAGTGACGAATTAGGATGAAGGCATGGGCCCTATATGCTCTATGTGGGGTCGGGACTGGGATCATCACCAGGACCTCACTTGGTTGTGCCCATTTCATGGGACCTTGGCTCTCATGTGGGATACAGGGGTGGAGCATCATCTCACACATTGCATGTGTTTGTGGTAGGCTTGTTTACCTCTGCGAATGGAAGAAGTGTGAGAATTAAATTTAGGGTTAGGGTAACCGGTTAGGATTATGGTTAGGGATAGGGTCTGTGGTTAGGGTTAAGGTTAGGGTTTAGAGTTAGTGTTGGGGTTAGGGTCAGGGGTTAGGTTCAGGGTTATGGGTTAAGGTTAGTGTTAGGGCTCAGATTTAGTGGTTAATGTAAGGGCACAGGACCTGTCTAATCTATGGTGAGAGGGGTATGGAGAGGATCGCCATGACACCACCCCATTTTACCCCTGCATTAGGCCCAGACCTACATGCAAGACTCAGGTGCAGCCTCATCTCATGCATAGTATGGCTGGATTTTAGACTTGCTTAATTCTTAGAATGGAAGAAGTGTGAGAATTAGGGTTAGGGTTAGGGGATTGGGGTTAGGGATTAGGGTTAGTGGCAGGGTTAGGGGTTAGAGATTAATGGTTAGGGTTAATGTTAAGGTGAGGAATAGTGTTAGGGTGAGGGTTAGGGTTGGGTTTAGGTTTAGGGTTTAGGGGTTAGTGTTAGGGCTAGAGGTGAGAGTTAGGGTTAGGGTTGTTTGTAGGGTTGTGGTTAGGGTTAATGGTTTAGGGTTAGGGTTTAGGTGTTACGGTTATGGCTAGGAAGTAGGGTTACAGTTAGGATTAGTGTTAGGGGTTACGGTTAAGTTTAGCATTAGGGTGGGGTTTGGGGTTAGGGTTAGGGTTTAGGGTTAAAGTTAGAGTTGTGGTTGGGGTTAGGGTTGGGGTTAGGGTTAGGGTTAGGGTTAGAGGTTGGAGTCCGGGTGTAGGTTGGGATTAGGGTTAGGGTTCAAATTAGGGGTCAGGGTTAGTGTTAGGCATTAGGTCAATCCTACAATCCACCTCTTTATAGTGGCTTTCTCTCCGTGAATGTAAGGGTTCTTGTTCATGACTCCTCTCAAGCTAAGAGTTACCCTCTTCCTATGAAATGACTCTTTCTTCATTGTGTTTGACAGAACTTCTCATACTTCTTCCACTCTCAGAGTTAAGCAAGACTACAATCCAGCCATGCTATTTGTGAGATGAAGCTCTGCCCATGTCCTGCGTGACAGTCAGGGCCTCATAGCTGGGGTACGCTGGAGTGGGACCCCTGTGACGCTCTCTGCCCCCGAGCCCTCATAGAGTAGACAGGGCTCGAGCCTAAACATAAACGTTAAACCTAAGCACTAACCCTAAACATAATCCTCACCAAACCACTGACTCTAACCCCTAACACTAAACTTAAGCACTAATCTTAACAGTAATTGGTGGCCCTAACCCTAACCCTAAATCTAAATATCATGCTTCTTCCATTATCAGAGTTAAGCAAGCCTACAATACCCTCATGCCAAGCGTGAAATGAAGCTGCACCCTTATGTTCACATGAAAGGCAGGGACCCTTGCCCTCAGTACGATGGAGTCGGGTACCAGAAATGCTCCCAGCTCCTGACCCCCCCCCCATAGAGCAGATAGTGTCCATTCCCTAACCCTAAACCCTAGCTCTCACCCATCACTCTAATCATACCCATACCACCTAATCCTAACCCTAATGCTAACACCAAAGCCTAAACCTAACCCTAAAAGTAACCCTAACCTTAAGCCCAAACCCTACCCCTTAACACTAACACTAACCCCTATTTATAACCTTAACACCTAAACTCTAACACTAACTCAAAATCTCTCACCCTAACACTAACACAATCAAAACCACTAACTTTATCCTTAACCCTAACAACAACCCTAACCTTAACAATGACCCTAACAGTAACACTAAACCATAACCCTAACCTTACCCTACCCCTAACCCTAAACTCTACCCCTAACTATTAACCCTAACCTTAACCCTAACACTACACCCTAACCCTAACCCTAACCCCTAACACTAAACCTAAACCCCTAACCCGAACCCTAAGAACAATCCTAACCTCAACCCCAACCCCAACCCCTAACCTTAACCCTAACCCTAATTCTCACACTTCTTCCATTCTCAGAGTTAAGCAACCTTAAAATCCAGCCATGCCATGCGTGAGATGAGGCTCCACCTGAGCCTTGATAGTAGGTCTGGGCCCAAGGCAAGGGTACAATCGTGTGGTGTCACGGCGACCCTCTTCACACCCCTCTCACCATAGATTAGACTGGTCCTGTGCCCTTAAACTAACCACTAAATCCAAGCCATGACACTAACCCTAACCCCTAAACCTAAACCTAACCCCTGAACCTACCCACCAACACTAACTCTGAACCTTAACCTTAACACTAACCACAGACCCTGTCCTTAACCATAATCCTAACCCATTATCCTAACCCTAAATGTAATTCTCACACTTCTTCAATTCGCAGAAATAAGCAAGCCTACAACCAACCCATGCCTTGTGTAAGATGATGCTCCACCCCTGTGTCCCACATGAGAGCCAGGGTCCCATGACCTGGGTAAAACGGAGTGGGGACTCGGCGATGCTCCCAGTCTCAACCCCGAATAGAGCAGATAGGGCCCATGCCTTAACGCTAATCCCTGACTCTAACCCATAACCCAAGCCTAATGCTAAACAAACCCCCTAAACCTAACCGTAAGCTTAACCCTAACTTCTCAAACGAACCTTCGTCCCTAACCCTAACCCTAACCACAACCCCTAACTCTAACATGAACCCATAACCAAAACCATAATACCTAACCACTAACACTAACCCCAACGCTATCCCTAACCCTTACCCTAACCATAACCATAACCCTAACCCAATCCCGTACAATGAACCTAGCCCTAACTTTAATCAAACAATGACCCTAACCCTAAACCCAGCCCTAACACTAACGTTAGCCCCTAACCCTGATATTTCTAACCATAACCTTTTACCCTAAACCTAAACCCCAACCCTAATCCTAACCCTAAATCTAATTCTCACACTTCTTCCATTCTAGGAGTTAAGCAAGCCTACAATCTAGCCATGCCATGCGTGAGATGAGGCTCTGTCTGAGTCCTGTGTGACAGTCAGAGCCAAGGCCCAGGGTATGATGCAGTGGGGACACAACCACTCTCCACACCTCTGGTCCCCCATAGATTAGACATGGCCTGTGCCCTGACACTAATAATTAAACCTAAGCTAATACTAACCCGAACACCTAGCCCTAATAGTAACCCAGGAACCTAACTCCTAACAGTAACACTAATCCCGAAACCTAAACATAACCCGCACCCTAAACATAAACCTAACTACTAAACATAATCCGAATATCTAACCATAAGAGTAAATCTATCCCTATTTCTAACCTCTAACCGTAACCCCTAAGCCTAATCCTAGTCCCTAACATCCAGTGCTAACCTTAATCCTAACCCTTACGCTAACGCCAAATGTAAATCTCAGACTTCTTCAGTTTGCAGAGTTAAGGAAGCCTATAATCCACCCATGCCATGCTTGAGATGAGGCTCTGCCCCTGTGTCCTACATGAAAGGCAGGGGCCCATGCCCTGAGTACAATGGAGTGGGGCCCCGGCTATCTTCCCTTTCCCCACTGCTCATAGATCAGATAGGGCCTATGTCCTAACCGAAATCTGTAATCCTAACCACGGACTCTAACCCTAAACATAACACCTAACCCTAACCCTAATGCTAACCCTAACACATAATGCTAACCCTAACCCCTGACCCTAACCCTAACCCAGACCTTAAACCCTAACCTTAACCCTAACCTTAAATCTAATTCTCACACTTCTTCCATTCTCAGAGTTAAGCAAGCCTACAATCCTCCCATGCCATGCGTGAAAGGAGGCTCTGCCACTGTGTCCTGCATGAAACCCATGGGCCCATACTCAGCATATGATAGAAGGGCTTCCCGGCGACAATCCCAGCCCCCTAACCCACCCTTCTACTGCAGACTGGGCCGGTGCCATAAGCATCAACACTACCCCTAACCCATAACCCTAACCCTAAAAATAAAACCTAACCCTAACCCTACTGCTCACCTTAACACATAAACCTAAATGTTACCCTAATCCTAACGCCTTAACCTTCATCCATAAAACTTACCCTAACAAAAATACCTAGCCCATATCTTTAACCTTACCTTCTAGCCATAACCATAACACCTAAAGCCTAACCTTAACCCTAAACCAGTAACCTGAACATTAACCCAATGAAAAACCCTAAACCTAACCCTAACCCCTAACCCTAATCATTAAGCTAATCATCAAACCTAAGCTAACACTAACCTGAACCCCTATCCCAAACCGTAACCCAAGAACCTAACTCCTAACAGTAACCCCTAATCCTGAAACCTAAACATAACCACTCACCCTAAACCTAAACCTAACTACTAAACATAGTCCTAATCCCTAACCCTAACAGTAACCCTAACCCTAATTGTAATCTCTAACCATAACCCCTAAACCTAATCCTAGTCCCTAACACCCAATGCTAACCTTAATCCTAACCCCTTACCCTAACCCCAAATGTAATTCTCAATCTTCTTCAGTTTGAAAGGTTAAGGAAGACTGCAATCCACCCATGCCATGCGTGAGATGAGGCTCTGGCCCTGTGTCCTACATGAAACTCAGGGGCCCATGCCTTGGGTATGGTGGAGTGGGGCACTGGCGATCTTCCTATTTCCTCATCCCCTGATAGATCTGATAGGGCCCATGTCCTAACCTGAATCCCCTAACTCTAACACGTCATGCTAACCCTAACCCCTGACCCTAACCCTAACCCAAACCCTAAACCCTAACCCTAACCCTACATTAACACTAACCTTAAGCCTAATCTTAAGTCTAATTCTCACACTTCTTCTATTCTCAGAGTTAAACTAACCTACAATCAAGCCGTGCTATGCGTGAGATGAGGCTCCACCTGAGGGTTGCATGACAGTCAGGGCCTTAGATCCAGGGTACGATGGATTGGTGTCACAGCGACCCTGTCTGCCCGCCTCTCACAATAGATACACAGGTCCTGTACCGTTAAACTAACCACTAAATCTAAGCCTTAACACTAACTTTAACAGCTAACCCTAAACCTAACCCAGGACCCTAACCCCCAACACTAACTCTAAACCCCAACCTTAACCCTAACCCCTTATCCTAACACTAACCCCTAAACGTACTCCTAATCCCTAACTCAAACCATAATCTTAAACCCTTACCATTATCCTAAATGTAATTCTCACACTTCTTCCATTCGCAGAGATAAGCAAGCCTACAACCAACCCGAGCCATGCGTGAGACGAGGCTCTGCCCCAGTATCCCAAGTGAGAGGCAGGGTCCCATGCCCTGGGTACAATGGAGTAGGGTCCCGGTGATGCTCCCTGTTCCTGACCCCGCATAGAGCAGATAGGACCCATGCGTTAACCCTAATCCCTAAGCCTAACCGCTATCCCTAACCCTAAGAATAACACCTAACCCTAACCCTATTACTAACCCTAACCCTAACACTGAACCCGACCTCTAAACCCTAACTCTAACCCTTACCCGTAACCATAACGGTAGTGCCTAATCCATAATACTAACTGTAAAACACTAACCCTAACCGTAACCCTAATGATAACCCTAAGCTTAACCCTACCACTTATAACATCTCTAGCCCTAACCCTAACCAACCACCCTAACCCTAACCCTAACCTCTATACCTACACCCTCACGCTAACACTAACATTAATCCGTAACCCTATCCATAATCCTAAACCTAAATCTAATTCTCAGACTTCTTCCATTCTTAGAGTTAAGAAAGCCTACAATCATCCCATGCCATGCGTGAAAGGATGCTCTGCCACTGTGTCCTAAATGAAACCCAAGGGCCCATATCCAGCATACGAGAGAGTGTGTTCCTGGCATCAATCCCAGCACCCTAACCCATGCCGCGAGTGCAGACAGGGCCCGTGCCCTAAGCATAGACACTACATTTAACCCATAACCCAAACCATAAACATAACATCTAACCCTAACCCTATTGCTCACCTTAACACATAAACCTAACCATAACCCTAACCTTAACCCAACCCTTAACCTAACCTTAATGCATAACCCTTACCCTAAAAACTGCCACTATTCCATAACTCTAACCCTACCTCCTAGCTATAACCGTAACACCTAAACCCTAACCCTAACCCTAAACCGCTAAACCTAACCTTAACCCTACAAACAACTCTAAACCTAACCTCAAACCATAACCCTAAAACCTAAGCCTAACCCTAACCCTTAGCAATAATCCTAATACCTAACGGTATCCATAAACCTTAACCCTAACCCTCACCCTAACCCTTACCCCAATGCCTAGACCTATCCCTGACCCTAACCCTAACCACCAACCGTAACCCTAACCCGTATCCCTAACCATAACCATGAACACAAAACTTAAACCTAGTCCTAACCGTAACCCCTAACACTAAGAATTCACCCCAACACTAATCTTAATCCCTAACCCCAACCATAATCCTAACCCTAAATCTAATTGTCAGACTTCTTGCTTTCTCAGAATTAGGAAAGCCTAACCTTAACCTCCCATGCCATGCGAGAAAGAAAGCTCTGCCACTGTGCCCTGCATGAAACCCAGGGGCCCATACCCAGCATAGGATACAGGGGCTTTCCGGCGACAATCCCAGCCTCCTAACGTGCCCCCCTAGTGCAGACAAAGCCCATGTCCTAAGCATAAACACTACCCCTAACCCGTATCCCTAACCCTAAACATAACACCTAACCCTAAATCTGTTGCTCACTGTAACATGTAAACCTAACTGTAACCCTAACTTTAACCCCTTAAACTAACCTTAATGCATAACACTTACCCTGAGAAGAACCCCTATCCCATAATTCTAACCCTACCTCCTAGCCATAATCATAACACCTATTTCCTAAACCTTGGTCTAAAGCCTAGACCTAACCTTACACCTAACCCTAACCCCTAAACCTAAACCTAAACCCTTACCCTAACACTAACACTGAACCCTGATCCTAACCCTAAACACTAACCCTAACCATAAATCTTAACTCTAACCCTAACCTGAACACTTAACACTAACCCTAACCCCTAACCCTATCCCTTAAACTTAAAACTAACCCTAACCATTAACCCTAACCCTAACCCTTAACCCTAACCCTAACACCTAACCCCCATCCCTAACACTAACCTTAACCCTTAACCCCTAACACTAACACTAATCCTAACCCCTAATCCCAAACCCCTAACCCAAACCATAGCCATAATTCTCACAGTTCTTCCATTCTGAGAGTTAAGCAAGACTACAATCCTCCCATGCCATGCATGAAAGGAGGCCCTGCCACTGTGTACTGCATGAAACCTATGGGCCTATACACAGCATACAATAGAAGGAGTGCCCAGCGACAATCCCAGCTCCCTAATCCACCAACCTAGTGTAGACAGGGCCCTTGCCCTAAGCATAAACACTACCCTATCTCATAACCGTAACTCTAAACGTACCACCTAACTGTAACCCTATTGCTCACCTTAAAACATAACCCTAACCATAATCCTAACCCTAACCTCTTAAACTAACATTAATGCATAACCCTTACCCTAACAACAACCCCTGTCTCATAACACTAACCTTACATTCTAGCCATAACTATAACTGCTAAACCCTAAACCTAACCGAAACTGATAACCCTAAACATAACCCTAAGAAAAACCCTAAATCTAACCCTAACTTTAACCTTACCACTAACCCTATACCCTAACCCTAACTCTAACCCTTAACCCTTAACCCTAACCCTAAATCCTAAACCCTAACCGTAACACTAACACTTAACCCTAATCCTAACCCTAACCCTTAAACCTAACCCAAACACTTAACCCTAAACCTAACCCTTACCTTAAAACCTAGACCTAACACTGCCTCTAAACCTAACACTAACCCCTAACCCTAACCTTAACTATGAACCCTAAACCTAACTCTAACCCCTTAATCCTAACTCTAACCCTTAACTCTAACCCTAATGCTAACCTGAACCCTTAACCCTAACCATAAAACCTAACCCTAACAGGTATCCTTAACCCTGATGGTTAACCTTCACCATAACACTTAACCCTAACCCTAATCCTAACCTTTAACCCTTATCCTAACCCTTAACTCTAACGTTAACCCCAGCCCTAACCCTAACACTAACGACTAACCTTAAACCTAACCCTAACCCTAACCCCTAAACCTAACACCTAACCTTAATCCTAACACTAACCCCAACCCTTAACCCCTAACCCTAACCCTGACCCTAATTCTCACACTTCTTCCATTCTCAGAGTTAAGCAAGCTTACAATCCAGCCATGCCATGCGTGGAATTAGACTCCGCCTGAGTCCTCCATGAAGGTCAGGGCCCAAGACCCAGTGTATGATGGTGTGATGTCACGGTGACCCTTTTCACACCCCTCTTACCATAGATTACACAGGTCCTCTGCCCTTAAACTAACTGCTAAATCTAAGCGCTAACACTAACCCTAACACCTAATCTTCAACCTAACCACTGACCCTAACCCCCAACACTAACTCTAAACCCTAACCTTAACCCTAACCACAGACTCTATCCCTCACGATAATTCTAACCCACTACCCTAAACCTAAATGTAATTCTCACACTTCTTTCATTCACAGGAATAACCAAACCTACAAACAGCAAATGCCATGCGTGACAGGACGCTCTGCCCTTGTGTCCCACATGACAGCCAGGATCGCATGACCTGGGTACAATGGAGTGGGGTCCCAGTGACGCTCCCAGTCTCGAGGCTGCATAGAGCAGACAGGGCCCATGCCTTAACCCTAATCCCTAACTCTAATCCCTAACCCTAAACCTATTGCTAAACCTACTCCTAAACCTAACACTAAGCTTAACATTAACCTCTCAAACTAACCCTCATCCCTAACAGTAACCCTAATCCCAATCACTAACTCGTAACCCTAACACAAACGCGTAACCAAAACGTAATACCTAAACACTAACACTAACCCTGAAAAGCTAAACCTCACCATAACCCTAACCACAACCCTAACCCTAACCCTACCTATTACAATGAACCTAGCCCTAAGCCTAACCAAACACCGACCCTAACCCTAAACCCTAGCCCTAACACTAACCTTAGCCCCAAACCCTAACCATATTCCTAACCCTAACCCTTTACACTAACCTTATAACTAATCCTAAACTGTAATCCTAATCTTAACCATAAATCAAATTCTCACACTTCTTTCATAATAGTAGTCAAGCAAGCCTACAATCTAGCCATGCCATGCATAAGAGGAGGCTCTGCTTGAGTCCTGTGAGACAGTCAGAGCCCAAGGCCCAGGATACGATGGAGTGGGGATGAAATCACGCTCCACACACCCAGTGCCCCATAGATTAGACAGGGCATGTGCCCTGACACTAATCAGTAAATCTAAGCTAACACTAACCCGAACTCCAAACCCTGACTGACACCCATCAACCTAATTCGAAACAGTAACCCTAATTCCTAAATCTAACCCTCACCCCTCACCCTAAATGTAAACCTAACTACAAAACATAATCCTAATCCCTAACTGTAACTATAATGTTAACACTAATTTTAACCTCTAACAGTAACCCCTAAACCTAATCCTAGTCCTGAAAACCTAACCCTAACCTTAATCCTAACCCCTTACTCTAACCCCAAATCCAATTCTCAGACTTCCTCAGTTTGAAAAGATAAGAAAGCCTACAATCCACCCGTACCATGTGTGAGATGAGGCTCTGCCCCTGTGTCCTACATGAAAGGCAGGGGCCCATGACCTGGTTACAATGGAGTGGGGCCCTGGCGATCTTCCCAGTTCCCCACCACTGATAGATCAAATAGGGCCCATGTCCTAACCCGACTTCGTAACCCTAAACACTGACTCTGACCCTAAACATAATACCTAACCATAACCCTAATGCTAACACTAACACCTAATGCTACCCTTAACCCCTGACCTAACCCTAACCCGAACCCTAAACCCTAACCCTAACCCAACCCCTAACCTAACTATAACCCTAAATCTAATTCTCACACTTCTTCCATTCTCAGAGTTAGAGAAGCCTGCAATCCAGACATGCCATGCATGAGATGAGGATCTGTCTGAGTGCTGCATGACAGTCAGGGCCTTAGGCCCAGGGTACGATGGAGTGGTGTCACAGCATCCCTGCCCGCTCCCCTGTCACCATAGATAAACAGGTCCTGTGCCCTTCAACTAATGGCTAAATCTAAGCCCTAACACTAACACTAACACCTAACCCAAATCCTAACCCCTGACCGTAACCCCAAACAGTATCTCTAAACACTAATGTTAACCCTAACCCCTAACCCTTACCCTAACCCCTAAACCTCTTCCTAATCCTTCATCTTAACCATAATCCCAACCCCTTACCCTTATCTTAAATGTAATTTTAACACTTCTTCCATTCGCAGAGATAAACAAGCCTACAACCAACCCAAGCCATGTGTGAGATGAGGCTCTGCCCTAGTATCCCAAGTCAGTCAGGGTCCCATGCCCTGGGTACAATGGAGTGGGGTCCCGGTGATGCTCCCTGTTCCCGACCCAGTATAGAGCAGATACGGCACATGCATTAACCCTAATCTCTAACCCTAACTGCTACCCCTAACCATAACACCTAAACCTAACCCTATTGCTAACACTAACACTAACCCTAACACTAAACTAAACCTCTAATCCCTAACTCTAACCCTAATCCATAACCATAACCGTAGTACCGAAACCATAACACTAACTATAAAACACTAACCCTAACCCTAACACTAATGACAACCTTAAGCCTAACTCTACCACTTATAACATCTCTAGCCCTAACCCTAACCAAACAACCACCCTTACCCTAACACTAACTCCAACCCCTAACCCCTAACCCCTAACCCTAACCCCTAACCTCAAACCCCTAACCCTAATTCTCACACTTCTTCCATTCTCAGAGTTAAGCAAACCTACAGCCCAGCAATGCTATGCGTGAGATTAGACTCCACCTGAGTCATGCATCAGGGTCAGGGCCAAAAGCTCAGGGTACTATGGTGTGCTGTCGTGGTGATCCTGTCCGCATCCCTTTCACTTAGATTAGACAAGTCCTGTGCCCTTAAACTAACCACTAAATCTAAGCCCTAACACTAACCTTAAACCCTAACCCTAAACTTAACCTCTGACCCTAACACCCAACACTAACCCTAAACCTTAACCTTAACCCTAACCAGAGAGCCTATCCCTAACCATAATCCAAGTTACCCTAACCCTAAATGTATATCTCACACTTCTTCCATTCAAAGAAATAAGCAAGCTTGCATCCAACACATCACATGCCTGAGATGACGCTCTGCCCCTGTATCCCACATGAGAGCCAGGGTCCCATGACCTGGGTACAAAGGAGTGTGTTCCAGGCCATGCTCCAAGTCCCAACCCCACATAGAGCAGATATGGCCCATGCCTTAACCCTAATCTATAACTCTAACCCTAAGGCTAAACTAAACCTCTGTACCTAACCCTAAGCTTAACTCTAACTTCTCAAACTAACACTTAACCCTATCCCTAACACTAATCCCAACCCCAAACCCTTAACTCTAACACAAACCCGTAACCAAAGGTGTAACCACTACCACTAACACTAAAACGCTAACCCTCACCCTAACGCTAAATACTACCCTAACCTGAACCCTACCCCTTACAATGAACCTAGCCCTAACCCTAACCAAACAATGACCCTAACCCTAACCCATAACCCAAAACCCTAGCCCTAACACTAATGTTAGCCCCAAACCCTAACCATATTCCTAACACTATCCCTTTACCCTAACACTAAACCTAATCCTAAACCCTAACCCTAATCCTAACCGTAAACCTAATGCTCACACTTCTTCCATTCTAGGGGTTAAGCAAACCTACAATCTAGTCATGCCATGCGTGAGATGAGGCTCTGCCTGAGTCTTACGTGACAGTCAGAGCCTAAGTCCCAGGGTACAATGGAGTGGGGATGCAGCCACACCGCCAGTGCCTTATAGATTAGACAGGGCACTTGCCATAACACTAATCAGTAGAACTGAGCCCTAACCCAACAATAACCCGAACCCCTAGCCCAGACCATAACCCATGAGCCTAACTCCTAACAGTAAACCTAAGACCTAACCCTCACTATAGTCCCTCATCCTAAACCTAAACCTAACCACTAAACATAGTCCTAATCCCTAAGCTTAACAGTAACACTAACCCTAATTCTAACCTCTAACCATAACCCCTAAACCTAATCCTAGTCCCTAACACCTAACCCTAACCTTAATCCTAACCTCTTACCCTAACCCCAAATCTAATTCTCAGACTTCTTCAATTCGAAAAGTTAAGGAATCCTACAATCCACCCATGCCATGCATGAGATGAGGCTCTGCCCCTGTGTCCTATATGAAAGGCTGGGGCTCAAGCCCTGTGTGCAATGGAGTGGGGCCCAGACGATCTTCCCAGTTCCCCATCCCAGATAGACCATATAGGGCCCATGTCTTAATCTGAATCTGAAACCCTAATCCCTCACACTAACCCTAAAAATAACACCTAATCCTAACCCTAATGCTAACCAAAAAACCTAATGCTAACCCTAACACCTTACCCTAACCCTAACCCAAACCCTAAACCCTAACCCTAACCCTACCCGTAAGCCTGACCCTAAACCTAAACCCTAATCCTAATGCGAAACATAAACCCTAACCCCTAACCCTAACACTAACCCTAACCCTATTTCTCACACTTATTCCATCCTCAGAGTTAAGCATGTCTAGAATCCAGCCATGCCATTTGTGAGATGAGGCTCCATGTATTCTTGCATGTAGGTCCGGGCCCAAGGCCCAGGATATGATGAAGTGGGGCCCCAGCTATCTTCTAAACCTAACAGTAACCATTAACCCTAACACTAACGTTTAAACTTAATGCTAACCTTAACTCTAAACCCTAATCCTAACCCTTAACCCTAACCCTAACCTTAAGCCCTAAACCTAACCCTAACACTAATGCCTAAACCTGACCCTAACCATACACCTAAAACTAAAACCAAACCCCCAACTCGAACACTAACCCCAATCCCTAACCCCTAACCACTAACCCTAACACCAACCCTGACCCCTAACCTCAAACCCCTAATCATAACCCTAACCCTAATTCTCTCACTTCTTCCCTTCTCAGAGTTAAGGAAGCCTACAATACAGCCATGCCATATGTAAGATGAGGCTCCATGTTTGCATGTAGGTCTGGGCCCAAGGTCCAGGGTACCATGAAGTGGGACCCCAGCGATTTTCCCAATTCAACACCCCTGCTAGATCATATAGGCTCCATGTCCTAAGCCGAATCCATAAACCTAATCCCTGACCCTAGCCCTAAACATAACACCCAACCCTAACCCTAATGCTAAACCTAACATCTAATGCTAACCCTAACCAATGACCCTAATCCTAACCCTACCCCTAAAACTAACCCTACCCCTAAACCCTAACCTTAATGCTAACCGCAACCCTTAACCCCTAACACTAACACTAACCCTAACCCCTAACTCCTAACCCTTAACCCTAACCCTAACTCTGTTTCTCACACTTCTTCTATTCTCAGAGCTAAGCAAGCCTGTAATCCAACCATGCCATGCATGAGATGAGGCTCCACTTGAGGGCTGCATGACAGTCAGGGCCCTAGGCCCAGGGTACGATGGAGTGGTGTCGCAGTGACTCTGCCCACCCCCCTCTCACCATAGATAGACGGATCCTGTGCCCTTAATCTAACTGCTAAATCTAAGCCCTAACACTAACCCTAACACCTAACCCTAAACCTAACCCCTGACTCTAACAGCCAACAGTAACTCTAATCCCTAACCTTAACTCTAACCCCTAACCTTAACTCTAACCCCTAACCCTAACCTTAACCCCTAAACCTACTCCTAATCCCTAATCCTAACCATAATCATAACCCCTTACCATTATCCTAAATGTAATTCTCACACTTCTTCCATTCGCAGACATAAGCAAGCCTACAACCAACCCAAGCCGTGCGTGAGATGAGGCTGCACCCCAGTATCCCAAGTGAGAGGCAGGGTCCCATGCTCTGGGTACAGTGGAGTGGGGTCCCGGTGATGCTCCCTGTTCTCGACCCCGTGTAGAGCAGATAGGGCCTATGCGTTAACCCTAATCCCTAAACTTAACCGCTACCCTTAACCCTAACCATAACACCTAAACCTAACCCTATTGCTAACCCTAACCCTAACCCTAATGCTAAACCCAACCACTAACTTCCAAATCTAACCCTAACCCATAACCATAACGGTACCTAAACCATAACACTAATTGTAAAACACTAACCCTAAGCCTAATGACAACCCTAAGCCTAACACTACCACTTACAACATCTCTAGCCTTAACCCTAAAGAAACAAGTACCCTAATCCTAACCCTAACCACTAACCTCAGACCCTCACCTTAACACTAAACTTAATCCTTAACCCTAACCATAATCCAAACCCTAAACCTAATTCTCAGACTTCTTGATTCTCAGAGTTAAGAAAGCCTACAATCCTCCAATGCCATGCGTCAAAGGAGGCTGTGCTACTGTGTTCTGCATGAGACCCAGGATCTCATACCCAGAGTATGGTAGAGTGGATTCCTGGTGACAATCCCAGCACCCTAACCACCCTTAGTGCAGACAGAGCCCATGCCCTAAGCATAATCACTACCCCTAACCCATAACCCTAACCCTAAACATAACACCTTACCCTAACCCTATTGCTCACCTTAACAAGTAAACCTAACAGTAAGCATAACTTTAACTGCTTAACCTAACTATAATGCATAACACTTACAATGACAACAACCCTTAGCGCATAATTCAAACCCAAACTCCTAATATAACCGTAACAACCAAACCCTAAACCTTGCCCTAAAGCCTAGACCTAACCCTAACCTTAACCATAAACCCCACCCGTAACGCTAACCTCTTACCCTAACACTAACCCTGAACCCTTATCTTAACCCTAACCGCTAAGCCTAACAACCACACTTAAGTTTAACACTAAGCCTAAACTGAATGCTTAAACCTAACCCTAAAACTAAACCACAAATCCTAACCCTAACCCTTAATCCTAAAGCTAACCATAACCATTAACCCTAACACTAACCCTTAACTCTAACCCTAATGCAAAACCTTTACCTTAATACTAACCCTTATCCCTAAACCTAACCTTAACCCTTAACGCTAATCCTAATCCTTAACCCTCACCACTAATCCTAACCCTAACGCTTACCTCTAACCCTAACCGCTAACACTCACCCTAAACCATAACCCTGACCCTAACCCTAAATCTTAACCATAACCCTAACACTAAACCGTTACCCTAACACTAACTCTTAACTCTAATCCTAACTCTTACACCTAACCCTAACATTAACCCCTAGTCCTAACCCTAACACTAACCGCTAACCCTAAACCTAACCCTAACCCTAACACGTAACATCTAACCCTCACACTAATCCTAACTCCTAACCTCAAACCGCTAACCCTAACCCTAACACTTACCTAAGACTAACCATTAAATGTCACCCTAAATCTTAACCCTAACCCCAACCCAAACCATTATACCTAACCCTGACCCTTAACCCTAACCTTAATCCTAACCCCTAACCCTAACCCGAACCCGAACCCTAAAATTAACCCTAATATCTAACCCTAAAAATAACATTTAACACCAACCCTAACGATAAACCAAAACTTTAACCTCAACCCTAAATGTTAAGCCTCACCCTAAGCCTTAAACCTAACCCTAACCCTAACCAGAACAATTAACCCAAAACCTAACCTTACCCTCTAACCTTAACCCTAAACCTCACCCTTAACCCTAAACCTAACCCTAAACTTTAAAGCTAACCCCAACTCTAACCCTTAAGAGAACATTAACCCTTAACCCTAACACTAACACCTAAACACTAACACTAACACTAACCACTAAACCTAAACCTAACCCTAACCCTAACTCGTAAACCTAACACAACCCCTAAAAAAACACTAACCCTGAACCTTAACCTCTAAGTGCTAACCCTAACAATAACAATAACCCCTAACGCCAAAACACTAAATCTAAACCTAACACTTAACCCTAACTGTTAAACCAAACTCTAACCCTAAACCTTGACCCTAAACTAATCATAACCGTTAACCCTAACTCTAACCCTAACCCAAAACCTTAACCCTAAACCAAACACTAACCGTTAACCCTAAGCCTAACCCTTAATCCTAACCCTAAAGCTAAGCCTTAACCCTAATACTAACGCTTAACCCTAACGCTAACCCTAACCCTTAAACCTAATTCTCATCCTTAACCGTAACAACTAACCCTAACCTTAACTTTTAAACCTAACCCTAACTGTTAACACTCACCCTAACCCTTAACCCTAACCCTATCCCTAACACTTAACCCTAAAACTATCCATAACTGTTAACCCTAACCCTAAGTTTTAAACCTAACCTTATCCCTAACCCTTACCCCTAATCCTAACCCTTAACACTAACCCTAACGCTAACCCTAACACTAACCCCCTAACCCTAAACGTAACCCTAACCCTAACCCCCAAACCTAACACCTAACTCCTAACCCTGACACTAACCCCAACCCCTAACCCCTGTCCCCTAACTCTAACACTAACTCTAACCCCAACCCCAAAACCCTAACCCTAACCCTAATTCTCACACTTCTTCCATTCTCAGAATTAAGCAAGCCTACAACCCAGCCATGCCATGCATGAGGTTAGATTCTGCCTGAGTCATGCATCAGGGTCAGGGTCAAAGGCTCAGTGTACGATGGTGCGGTGTCTCGGTGATCCTGTCCGCATCCCTGTCACCATAGATTATACAGGTCCTCTGCTCTTAAACTAACCACTATATCTAAGCCCTAACACTAACCCTAAACCCTAACCCTAAACTTAACCCCTGACCTTAACCCCTAACACTAACTCTAAACCCTAACCTTAACCCTAACCACAGAACCTATCCCTAACCATAATTTTAACCCATTACCCTAACCCTAAATGTAATTCTCACACTTCTTTCATTCTCAAAGGTAAACAAGAATACAACCAACACATGCCATGCGTGAGATGATGCTCCACCCCCGTATCCCACATGAGAGCCAGGGTCTCATGACCTGCATTCAAAGGAGTGGGTTACAGACCATGCTCCCTGTCCCGACTCTGCATAGAGCATATAGGTCCCATGCCTTAACCCTAAGGCCTAACTCTAACCCCTAACTCTAACCCTAAGGCTAAACCTAACACTAAGCTTAACCCTAACCTCTCAAACTAACACTCATCCCTAACTCTAATACTAATCTTAACCACAAACCCCTAACTCTAACACAAACCCATAACCAAAAGTGTAATACTTAACCACTAACACTAACCCTAAAATGCTAATGCTCACCCTAACCCTAACTACAACCCTAACCTGAACCCTACCCCTTACAATGAACATAACCTTAACTCTAACCAAACAATGACCCTAACCCTAACCCCTAACCCAAAACCCTAGCCGTAACACTGACGTTAGCCCCAAACCCTAACCATATTCCTAACTTTATCCCTTTACCCTAACACTAAACCTAATCATAACCCTAACCTTAATCCTAACCCTAAATCTATTGCTCACACTTCTTCCATTCTAGGAGTTAAGCAAACCTACAATGTAGCCATGCCATGCATGAGATGAGTCTCTGCCTGATTCCTGCGTGACAGTCAGAGCCTAAGGCCTAGGGTACAATGGAGTGGGGATGCAGCCATGCTCCACACCGCCAGTGCCCCATAGATTAGACAGGGCCCGTGCCCTAACACTAATCAGTAAACATAAGCCCTAACCCTAACACTAACCCAAATCCCTAGCCCTAAAAATCACCCATGAGCCTAACTGCTAACATTAAACCTAATCCCTAACCCTAACCATAAACCCTCACCCTAAACCTAAATCTAACCACTAAACATAGTCCTAATCCCTAAGCTTAACAGTAACACTAACCCTAATTCTAACCTCAAACCGTAACCCCTAAACCTAATCCTAGTCCCTAACACCTAACCCTAACCTTAATCCTAACCCCTTACCCTAACCCTAAATCTAATTCTCAGACTTCTTCAATTTCAAAAGTTAAGCAAGCCTACAATCCACCCATGCCATACATGAGATGAGGCTCTGTCCCTGAGTCCTACAGGAAAGGCTGAAGCTCATGCCCATGTGTACAATGGAGTGGGGCCCAGGCGAACTTCCCAGTTCCCCACCACTGATAGATCATATAAAGCCCATGTCTTAACCTGAATCTGAAAGCCTAATCCCTCACCCTAACCCTAAAAATAACACCTAAGGCTAACCCTAATAACCCTAACACCTAACCCTAACCCTAAACCCTAACCCTAACACTAAACCCTAACTCTAACCCTATCCCTAAACCTAACCCCAACTCTAAACTCTAACCCTAATGCTAAACGTAAACCCTAATGCTAACCCTAAGCCTAACCCCTAACACCTAACCCTAACCCTAACCCTATTTATTTATTCCATTCTCAGAGTTAAGCATGCCTAGAATGCATCCATGCCATGCATGAGATCAGGCTCCACCTGAGTGCTACATGACAGTTAGGGTCCAAGGCCCAGTGTATGATGGTGTGGTGTCACAGTGACCCTGTCTGGACCCCTCTCAACATAGATTATACTGGTCCTGGGCCCTCAAACTAACTGCTAAATCTAAGCCCTAACACTAACTTTAAACCCAAATCCTAAACCTAACCCCTGAAGCTAACCCCCAACACTAACTC
The DNA here is from genome assembly GCF_020740605.2 of Lemur catta. Classification (NCBI taxonomy): domain Eukaryota; kingdom Metazoa; phylum Chordata; class Mammalia; order Primates; family Lemuridae; genus Lemur; species Lemur catta. The sequence continues at coordinate 109,537,788 of NC_059133.1, read as the reverse complement.
TAAACACTAAACTTAACCCTAAAAGCTAACGCTAACCCTGATGCTTAGATCTAACCCTAACCCTTAACCATTAACCCTAACACTAAACCCTACCCTAGCACAAACATTAAACCTTAATCCTAAGCCTAACACTTAAAACTAACCCTAATACTTAACCCTAACCCTTACCCTAATGCCTAGCCCTAAACCTAAGCCTAACCCTAACCCCTAACACTGACACTAAGCTCTAACCATAATGCTAAACCTAAATACTAATGCTAAACCTAACCTTAACCCCTAAACCTAACACTAACCCTGAAACCTAAACCTAACCCTAAACCCCTATCCAGAACAATCACACTTAACTCTAAACCTAATCCTAACCTGAAAACATAACCCTCAACAAAACCCCTAACCCTAAAACTTAACCATAACATTAACCGTTAAACCTCACCCTAACCCTTAATCCTAACCCTTATCTTAACCTTGAACCCTAACACTAACCCCTAACCCTAACTATAACCCTAACCCCAAACCTTAATCCTAACTGTAATGCCTAAACCTAACCATAGTACTAACCCCTAACCCTCATCCTAACCCTAACCTAACCCTAACACTAACCCCAACCAGAACCCATAACCCCTAACATAACCCTAACTTTAAGACTAAACCTTAACCCTAACCCTAATGCTAACCCCAAACCGTAAACATAACTGCTAACTCTAACCCTAACCCTAACACCTAACCCTAACCCTAAAACTATCACTAACACATAACCCTAACCCTAACCCTAATTGTAACACCTAACCCTAGCTCTAACCAAAACCATACCCCTAACCCCTAACCCTTAACACTTAACCCTAACCCTAACACTAAGCTTTACCCTAACTCTAAACCCTATTGCAAAGTTGCAACACTAATGCGTAACCGTAACCCTAACCATACCCTAAACTTAACCCCAAACATAACCCCAAACCCTAACCCCAACCTTAATCCTAAACTTTAACCCTAACGATGAACCCTAAATCTAACCCTAACCCCTAACCTTAAACAAAAACATTAACACTAAACTCTAAACTTAACGCTAACACGAAACCTTAACACTAAACCTAAACCCTAAACCTAACCCTTAATGCTAACCCTAACCCTAACCGTTAACCCTCAACCTAAAACTTAACCCTAACCCTAATCCTGACCCTAACACCTAACCCTAACCGTAACCCTAAACCCTAACCTGAAACCTAAACCTTACCGTTAACCCTAAACCTAACCGTAAACGTTAACCTTAACACCAACCTTTAAACCTAGCACTAAGACTAACTCTTAACCCTAATCTTAAACCTTAACACTAACCCTAAACCCTAATGCTAACATTAACTTCTAACCCTAAACATAACCCTAACCCTAACCAGTAAACCTAACACTTAACACATAACACTAACACTAATACCAAACCATAGGCCTACACCTAACCATAACCCTAACCCTAACGTAACCATATCCCTAATCTAACCCTAACCGTAACTCTAACCCCTAACCCTAACCCTAACCCTAATCCTAACCCCTAATGATAACCCTAACCCTAACCCCTAATCTTAATCCAAACCCTAACCCTAACCCCTAACCCTAACACTTAAACCTAACCCTAACCCTAACCCTAAGACTAACATTAAACCTAGCCCTAACCCTAGCCCTAACCTTAACACTAACCCTAAACCTAGCACTAACCCTGACCCTAGACCTAGACCTAATCCTACTGCTAGACCTAGCCCTAAACCTTACACCTATTCCTAACCCTACTTCTAACCCTAATCCTAAACATAAACCTAACAGTTGCCCTTAAACTTAACCCGAATCCATAACCCTAACCCACACCTGAACACTAACATTTACCCCTAACACTAAACGAAACCCTATCCTATACCCCTAAACCTAAAACTAAGCCCTTAACCCTAAAACTAACCCCAAACTTTAACCCCTAACACCTAACCTTACACTATCCTTAACCCTGAACCCCAAACCGCTAACCATAACAGTTAACCCTAAGACTAAACTTTAAACCTTATGCTAACCCTTAAACCTAAATGCTACCCTAACCATTAATCCTAAACCTAACACTTAACACTAACCCTAAACCTAACCCTAACACCTAACCCTAACGCTATCCTTAACCAGAACACTAACCAGAACACTAACCCTAACCTTAACCCCTAACCCGAACCCTAACACTAATCCCCTAACAATAAACGTACCCATAATCCCTAACCCTAATCCTAACCCTAAACCTAACACAACTCTTACACTAACCCTAACCTTAACCCTAACCCTAACCTAAATCTACCATAACTCTAAGCCCTAACCCTAACCCAAACCTGAACACTAACCCCTAAACCTAATCCTAATTCTAACCCTAACCCTGAACATAAACCTAACCCTAAACATTAACCCTAAACCGTAATCCTGACCCTAACACTAACCTTAGCCCAAACACTAAACCCTAACCCTAACACTAACCCCTAACTGTAACCCTAAACCCAACCCTAACCTCTAACTCTAATCCTAATCCCTAACACTATCCTAACCCTATCCATAAGGCCTAACCCTAACACTTAACCTAACCCTAACCCATTACCCTAAACATAACACTAACCCCACCTTAACCATAACCCTAACGCCTAAACCTAGCCCTAACCCCAGGCCTAAGCCTAACCCTAGATCTAACCCAAACCTGGACCTAACCCTTGCCCTAGCAATAGCCTTAGCCCTAGCCCTTATGATAGCCCTATCCCAAGCCCTAACACTAACTCTAAATATAACCCTGACACCTAAACCTAACGCTAAACCTAACCCAATTCCTAACCATAACACTAACCAGAACACTAAACTTAACCCTAACCCCTAACCCCAAACATAACCCTAACTCCCTAACACTAAACCTACACCTAATCCCTAACCCTAACCATAACCCTAACCCTAAACCTAACACAACCCTTACACTAACCCTAACCCTAAACTAAACTTACCATAACCCCAAACCCTAACCCTAACCCCTAAACCTAATCATAATTCTAACCCTAACCATAAATATAAACCGAACACTAAACCCTAACCCTAACCCCTATTCCAAATCTAACACTAATCCTAGTCCTAACGTTAAACCCTAACCCTAAAACTACCACTAACTTCTAACCCTAACCCTCACCCTAAAACTAACCCAAGCCCTAACCCTAACCCTAGCCCTAACCCTAGACCTAGACCTAACCCTAGCCCTAGCTATAGTCCTAGCCCTAAACCTAGCCCAAACACTAACCCTAACACTATCCCTAACCATAACTTTAACCCTAACAATCGTAACCACTAACCCTAACAATAAACCTAACCCCAAACCGTAACCCTAACCCTAACTATAACCGCTAACCCTAACCCTAATGCTAACCCTAACCCTAACCCTCACCCTAACTTCTAACCCTAATATTAACACTAACCACTAACCCTAACCCTAATTCTAACCCTAACTGTATATGTAAAGCTAACCCTACCCCTAATCCAAACCCTAAACCCTAATCCTAATCCTAACACTAATGCTAAACCTAACCCTAATACCTAACCCTAATCCCAAACATTAACCCTAACCCTAACGCCTAACCTTAATCCTAACCCTAACCTCTAACCTTAACCTTAACCCTAACACTAAAACAACACCCTAAACCTAATCCTAACCCTAACACTAAGACTAACCCTAACACTAACTGCTAACACCTAACGCTAACTCTAAGCTTAACCCTAACCCCTAACCATAACCATAACCCTAACCACTATCCTTAACACTAATTCTAACCCTAATCCTAAACATAAACAAAATCCTAACCCTTAACCCTAACTCTAACCCGTATTTCTACCCTAACCCTAATCCTAACCCTTAACCCTCACCCTAACACTAACATTTGCCCATAAGCCTAACCCGAACCCTAACCCTAACCTTTAACCCTAATCTTAACCAAAAACCTAACCCTAACCCCTAAACCTCACATTATCCACTAACCCTAAACGTAACCCTAGCCCTTATCCCTGAACCTAACACTAAACCCCTAACCCTAACAGTAACACCAAATCCTACCCCTAACCTTAGCACTAACCCTTACCCCTAACCCCAGACTTCACATCCTAACTCTAACAGTTAACCATAAGACTAACTCTTAAGCCTTACCCTAACACTAACCCTAGCCATAACACCTAACCTCAACCTTAATTTTAACCCTAAGCCTAAACCTAAACCCAACCCTATCCCCTAAACCTAAACCTAACTCCTAACCCTAACCTTTATCCTAACGCTCACCCTAACCCAAAACCCTTAACCTAACCCCTAACCCTACACCTAACCCCTAACCCTAACCCTATCCCCAAACAGTAACACTTACCCTAACCCTAAAACCTAACCCTAACACTAAACCTAACCCTAACAAGTAAAACTAACCATAACCCTAGCACCAACTCTAACCCTAGCTCTAACCCTAGCCCTTGCCCTAGACCTACACCTAGACATAACTCTAGCCCTAGCCCTAGCCCTAGACCTAAACATAACCCTAGCCCTAGCTCCGACACTAAAACTAACCTGAAATCTAATACTAGCTCTGGCCCTATTGCTTGCCTTAGCACTAACCCTAACAGTAAACCTAACTCTAACCCCTAACCCTAACCCTAACCCCTAACCCTAACCCTAACCCCAACCCCAACCTCAAATCCTAATCCTAAACCTAAACCTATGCCTGGCCCTAGCCGTAATCCTAACCCAACCCTAGCCATAACCCTCACTGTAACACTACCTGTAGCTCTAGCACTAGTCCTAGCCCTAACACTAACTCTAAACCTAACCCTAGCCCTAAACCTAACCCTAACCCTAACACTAGGCCTAATACTAACCCTAACCCTAAACCTAGACTTAAACCTAGCCCTAGCCCAAAACCTAGCCCTAGCCCTAGACCTAACCCTAACCCTAGCCCTAGCCCTAGCAATAGCCCGACAATAACCCTAGCCCTAACCCTAGCCCTAGCCCTAGCTCTAGCCCTAAACCTAACTCTAACCCTACCTCTAAACCTAACCCTAACCCTAACATTTAAACCTATCCCTAATTCTTAACCCTAATCTAAACCCTTTACCCTAACCCCTAATCATAACACTAACCCCTAACCCTAAACCTAACCCTAACTCTAACCCCTAAATCTAACAGTTAAAGGCTAACCCTTAAACTAACCCAAAACTCTAACCCCTAACCCCTACCCTTAACACTAACCCTATGCCCTATCAACGAACCCCTAACCCTAACCTTAAAAATTAACACTAACACTAACTGTTAAACCTCACCCTAACCCTTAAACCTAACCATTAACCCTAACTGTAAACTTAACCCTAACCCTTAACCCTAAACCCTACCCTAACCGTTAAACCTAACCCTAACCCTTAACCCTAAATCTAACCCTAAACCTTAACCCTAATACTAACCCTTAACCCTAACCCTAAACATTACACTTAACCCTAATCCTAACCCTTAACCCTAATCCTCACACTTTACCCTAACCACAAACCCTAACCCTGACACTTAACCATAAACCTAGACCTAACCCTTAAGCCTACCCCTAACACAAACACTTAATGGTAAAACAAACACTTAACACTAACCCTAACCTTACCCTTAAACCTAATCCTAAACCTTAACTTAACCCCTAACCCTAACGGTTAACCTTACCTCTGACCCTAACCCTCAACATTCACCCTAGCCATTAACACTCACCCTAACCCTAACACTTCACCCTACCCCTAACACTTAACCGTAACCCTAACACTAACCCTTAATCCTAATCCTAACCCTTACCCTAACTCTAACACTAACCCCTAGTCCTAACCCTAACACTAATGCCTAGCCATAAACCTAACCCTAAATACTAACCCTAATCTTAACACCTAACCCCTAATCCTCACACTAACCTTAACCTCTAACCGCAAACCCCAACCCTAAACCTCACACTTAACCCTAAGACTAACCATTAACCCTCACACTAACCCTTAACCCTAAACCTAGTCCTAACCCTAACACTTTATACTACCCCTAAACCAAACCCCTAATATTAATCCTAAACCTCACCCTTAACCCTAAATCTAACGGCAAATGGTAACCCTAACACTAACCTTTAAACCTAACGTTAACCCTACCCCCTAAATTTAATCTTAACCCTTAATCCTAACCCTAACCACTAACACTAACACTAAACCCTAAACCTAATCCTAACCCTAACACTATGTCCTAAACCTAACACTTAACCTCAAACACTAACCCTTAACCCCTAATCCTAACAGTAACCCAACCCCTCACCCTAATCCTGTTAACACTCACCCTTAAACTTAAGCCTAACCCTAACCCTAACACTTAACCCTAAGTCTAAGCTTTAAAACTAACCCGAACCCTTAAGCCTAACCCTAACCCTTAACCCTAAACTTAACCTTAACCGTTAACCTTAATCCTAACCCTAACACTTAATGCTAAACCTAACCCTAACCATTAACCCTAACCCTAAACCTTAACCCCAGCACTAACCCTAACACTTAACCCTAATACTATCCCTTAACTCTAACCTTACTCTTTCACCCTAATCCTAACCATTAACAATAACAACTAACTCTAACCCCAACCCTTAACCCTAACGCTAACCATTAACACTCACCCTAAACCTTAACCCTAATACTAAACCTATCACTTAACCCTAATCCTTAACCCTAACCCTAACACCTACCACCTAAACCTAACACTAACTCTAACCCTTAACCACTAACCCCTAACACTAACACTGACCCTAACCCCTAACCACAAACACCTAACCCTAACAACCATAACCCCTAGTACTAACCCGAACACTAACCTTAACCATTACCCTAACCATAAAAGCCCTAACCCGTAACTCTAACCGTAGCATAATCAGAACCCCTAACCCTAAACATAAACCTAACCGATAACCCTAATCCTGATTCCTACCCTAACCCTAAACATAAACCTAGCCCTAATCCCTAACATTAACCCTAACGCTAATCCTAACACTAACCTCTAACCCTAACGCTAACACCCAACACTAACCCTAACCCTAACCATAACCCCTAACCCTAACACTTACCCTAAACCTAACCCCTAATCATAACCCCAACACTAAACCGTAACCCTTACATGAACCCTACCCGTCACCCTTAACCCTAATCTTAACAATAACCCTAACCCTAACCCCTAACCCTAAACATAACCCTATCCTTGACACCTAAATCGAACACTAAACCCCTAACCCTAACACTAACCGCAAATCCTTAACATTAACAAGAACCCTATCGCCTAACCCTGAACCTCTAACCCTAACAAAACAGTTAACACTAAGACTAACGGTTAAACCTTACCCTAACCCTAACTCAAAACCTAACCACTAATCTTAACCCTAATTCTAACCCTAACCCTAACCCTAACCCTAACCACTAACACTAACGCTAAATTCTACCCTAACTCTAACTCTTAACTCTAGCCCTAAACCCTAAACCCTAACTGTAACCCTCACACTTAACCCTAATCCTAACCCTAACCCTTAAACCTAACCCAAACCCTTAACCCTAAACCTAACACTTACCTTCGCACCTAGACCTAACACTAGCTATAAACCTAACCCTAACACCTAATCCTAACCTTAACCATGAACGGTAAACGTAACACCCTAACTGTAACCATAACCCTTAACTCTAACCCTAAAGCTAACCTCAACCCTTAACCCTAACCCTAAAACCTAACCCTAACCAGTATCCCTAACCCTGACTGTTAACCCTCACCATAACCCTTATCTCTAACCCTAATCCTAACCTTTAACCCTAACCCTATCACTTAACCCTAACCCTGACCCCTAAACTAAACTTAACACTCACCCTTCACCCTAAACCTAACCTTAACAGTTAACCCTAACACGAACCTTTAAACCTAACCCTAACCATAACACTTAACCCTAATCCTAATCCTTAACTCTAACGTTAACCCTAACCCCTAACACTAACCCTAACATTAACCACTAACCCTAAACCTAACCCTAACCCTAACCCCTAAACCTAACACCTAACCCAGCCCTAACATTTACCCCAATCCCTAACCCCTAAACCTAACCCTAACCCTAATTCTTCTTCCATTCTCAGAGTTGAGCAAGCCTACAATCCAGCCATGCCATGCATGATATTAGACTCCGCCTGAGGGCTGCATGAAGGTCAGGGCCTAAGACACAGTGTACAATGGTGTGCTGTCACAGTGACCCTTTCCGCACCTCTCTAACCATAGATTATACAGGTTTTCTGCCCTTAAACTAACTGCTAAATCTAAGCGCTAACACTAACCCTAACACCTAACACTAAACCTAACCCCTGACCCTAACCCCTAATAGTAACTCTAAACCCTAACCTTAACGCTAACCACAGACCCTATCCCTAATGATAATCATAACCCATTACCCTAACCCTAAATGTAATTCTCACACTTCTTCCATTTGCAGAAATAAGCAAGCCTACAACCAACACAAGCCATGCATGAGATGACACTTCGCTCCTGTGTCCCACATGAGAGCCAGGGTCCCATGACCTGGGTACAATGGAGTGGGTTACTGGCCATGCTCCCTGTCCTAACCCTGCATAGAGCAGATAGGGCCCATGCCTTAACTGTAATCCCTAACTCTATCTGCTAACTCTAATCCTAAGGCTAAACCTAACCCCTAAACCTAACCCTAAGCTTAACCCTAACTACTCAAACCAATCCTCATCCCTAATCCTAACCCTAATCCCAACCCCGAGCCCTAACTCTAACAAGAACCCATAACCAAAAGTGGAATACCTAACCACTAACACTAATATTCACAGGTATAATAATAATTCCCAGGAATAAGCAAGCTTACAACCAACCAATGCCATGCGTGACATGATGCTCCGTCCTTGTGTCCCACATGAGAGTCAGGGTCCCATGACCTGGGTACAATGGAGGGGATTCCCATCGAGGCTCCCAGTCCCAAAGCCACATAGAGCAGATAGGGCCCATGCCTTAACCCTAATGCCTAACTCTAACCCCTAAACCTAACCCCTAACCTACCCCCTAAACCTAACACTAAGCTTAACACTAACCTCTCAATCTAACCCTCATCCCTAACACTAACCATAACCCCATTCACTAACCCATAACCGTAACACGAACCAGTAACTAAAACTGTAATACCTAACCACTAACACTAACCATGAAAAGCTAAACCCCACCATAACCCTAACCACAACCCTAACCCTAACCCTAACTCTTACAATGAACCTAGCCCTAACCCTAACCAAACACCGACCCTAACCCTAACCCCTAACCCTAAATCCTAGCCCTAACACGAACCTTAGCCCCAAACCCTAACCATGTTCCTAATCTTAATAGCACCAACCCTAAAACTAATCCTAAACTCTAACCCTAATTCTAACCCTAAATCTAATTCTCACACTTCTTTCATACTAGTAGTCAAGCAAGCCTACAATCTAGCCATGCCATGCGTAAGACGAGGCTCTGCTTGAGTCCTGCGAGACAGTTAGAGCCCAAGGCCCAGGGTACGATAGAGTGGGGATGCAATCAAGCTCCCCACACCCAGTGCCTGATAGATTAGACAGGGCCTGTGCCCTGACACTCATCACTAAACCTAAGCTAACACTAACCCAAACTCCTAACCCTAACTGAAACCCATGAATCTAACTCCAAACAGTAACCCTAATCCCTAAATCTAACCGTAACCCCTCACCCTAAACCTAAACCTAACTACAAAATGTAATCCTAATCCCTAACTGTAACTGTAACCCTAACACTAATTCTACCTCTAACCATAACCCCTAAACCTAATCCTAGTCCTGAACACCTAACCCTAACCTTAATCCTAATCCCTTACTCTAATTGCAAATCCAATTCTCAGACTTCTTCAGTTTGAAATGATAAGAAAGCCTACAATCCACCCGTACCATGTGTGAGATGAGGCTCTGCACCTGTGTCCTACATGAAAGGTAGGGGCCCATACTCTGGCTACAATGGAGTGGGACCCTGGCGATTTCCGAGTTCCCCACAACTGATAGATCAGAGAGGTCCCATGTCCTAACCGGAATTCATAACCCTAAACCCTGACCCTGACCCTAAACATAACACCTAACCATAACCCTAATGCTAACACTAACACCTAATGCTACCCCTAACCCCTGGCCCTAACCTTACCCCAAACCCTAAACCCTAAACCTAACCCAACCCCTAACCCTAACCCTAACCCTAACCCTAAATCTAATTCTCACACTTCTACCAATCTCAGAGTTAGACAAGCCTGCAATCCAGCCATGCCATGCATGAGATGAGGATCTGCCTGAGTGCTGCATGACAGTCAGGGCCTTAGGCCCAGTGTACGATGGAGTGGTGTTGCAGTGTCCCTGCCTGCCCCACTCTCACTATAGATATATACGTCCTGTGCCCTTAAATTAACTGCTAAATCTAAGCCCTAACACTAACACTAACACCTAACACTAAACCTAACCCCTGACCCTAACCCCCAACCCTAACTCTAAACCCTAACATTAACCATAGCCCCTAACCCTAATCCTAACCCCTAAACCTCTTCCTAATCCCTAATCCTAACCACAATTCGTACCCCTTACCCTTATCGTAAATGTAATTTTGACACTTCTTCCATTCGCAGAGATAACCAAGTCTCCAACCAACCCAAGCCATGCGTGAGATGAGGCTCCACCCCGGTATCCCAAATTAGAGTCAGGGACCCATTCCCTGGGTACAATGGAGTCCCAGTGATGCTCTCTGTTCCCGACCCAGCATAGAGTAGATAGGGCACATGTGTTAACCCTAATCCCTAACCCTAGCCGCTACTGCAAACCCTAACCATAACACCTAAATCTAACCCTATTGCTAACCCTAACACTAGCACTAACACTAAACCAAACCTCTAATCCTTAACTCTAACCCTAACCCATAACCATAACCATAGTACCTAAACCATAGCACTAACTGTAAAACACCAACCCTAACCCTAACCCTAATGACAACCCTAAGCCTAACCCTACCACTTATAGCATCTCTAGCCCTAACCCTAACCAAAAACCACCCTAACCCTAACACTAACCCCAAATACTAAGCCCTAACACTAACGTTAATCCCTAACCCAATCCATAATCCTAATCCTAAATCTAATTCTCAGATTTCTTCCATTCTCAGAGTTAAACAAGACTACAATCCTCATATGTCATGCATGAAAGGAGGCTCTGCCACTGTGTCCCTATGTAACCCACGGGCCCATACAGAGTGTATGATAGAGTGCGTTTCATGCGAGAATCCCAGAAACCTAACCCACAGCCTTAGTGCAGACAGGGACCCTGCCCTAAGCATAAACACTACTCCTAACCCATAGCACCAACCCTATATGTAACACCTAACCATATTGCTCACCCTAACACATAAGCCTAACCCTAACCCTAACCCTAACCCCTTAACTTAACCTTAATGCATAACCCTTACCTTAATGCAACAACCCCTATCCCATAAAACTAACCCTACCTCTTAGCCATAATAGTAACAACTAAACCCTAACCATAACTCTAAACCGCTAACCCTAACCTTAACCCTACCAACAACCCTGAAAATAACATTAGCCCTAACTCCTAACCTAAACGCTTAACCTTAACCCTAATCCTAACCCTAACCCATAAACCTCACCCTAACCCTTAACCGTAACCCTAAACCTAACACTTACATAAACACCTATACCTAATCCTAAACCTAACACTAACGCTTAACCCTAATACTAACACCTAACCTGACCTCTTAACCCTAAATGCTACCCTAACCATTAACTCTAAATCTAACACTTAACACTAACCCTAACATTATACCAAACGCTAAACATAACCCTAAATCTAAACCAACCCTAAACCTAACCCTATCCCTAACCATAACACTGACCACAACACTAACACTAACCCTAAGCCCTAACCCTAATCCTAACACTAACCCCTTAAAACTAACCCTACCTATAATCCCTAAGCCTAACCCTAAACCTAACACTACCCATACACTAACCCTAACCCTAACCCTAAACTTAACCTACCACAACCCTAAACCCTACCCCTAACCGTAACCCTAACCCTAACCCTAATCCTAATTCTAACCCTAACCCTAAACATAAATCTAACCCTAAACCCTAACCCTAACCCGTAATCATAACTCTAACACTAACCCTAGCCTTAATGCTAAACCCTAACCCTAACACTAACCACTAACCCTAACGCTAATGCTAATCTCTAACCCTAACCCCTAACACTAACATAACTGTATCCATAAACCCTAATACAAACACTTAACTCTAACCCCTAAACCTAACCATAACAATAACCCAGAACCCTAAACTTGACCTTAACCCTAAAGCCTAAACTTAAACCTAATCCCAGCCCTAATCCTAAGCCTGGCTCTAATCCGAGACCTAGACCTAACCCTAGCCCTACCCATAGCCCTAATCATAGCCCTAGTCCTAGCCCTAACCCTAAACTTAACCCTAGCCCTAGTCCTGGCCCTAGCCCTAGCACTAGCCCTAACAATAGCCCTAAAATTATCCCTAAACCTAACCGTAACCCTAACAACCATAAACCCTAACACTAAACCTAACCATAACCCTAACCATAACCCTAACGCTAACAGCCCTAACCCCTAACCATAGCAATAACCCTAACCACAAACACTAACATTAAACCTAACCATAACCGCTAACACTAACCGTAACCCTAACCCTAACATTAACCTTAACCCTAACTTCTAACCCTAACGCTAACAATAACCACTAACCCTAACCCTAATTCTTACACTAATCCTAAACATAAAGCTAACCTTAACCGCTACTCCAAACCCTAAACCCTAATCCTAATCCGAACCCTAAGTCTAAACCTAACCCTAAACCATATCCTCTAACCTTAACCCTAACACTAACACTAACTCCTAAAATTAACCCTAACCCTAACGCTAAGAATAACCCTAACACTAACTCTAACACCTAACCCCTAACAATAAACCTAACGCTCACTCTAACCCTAATCCTAACTCCTAACGATAACCCTAACCCTAACCCATATCGATAACCCTAATTCTAACCCTAAGCCTAAACCTAACCAAAACCCTAACCCTTAACCCTAACCCTAACCCCTATTCCTAACTCTAACCCTAACCCTAACCCTAACCACTAACCCTAACCCTATCTCTAACTTTAGCCCCTAACCCTAAACCGAACCCTAACCCTAACCTTTAACCCTAAAGTTAACCATAAACCTATCCCTAATACTAATCCCTAAACCTAAACATAACCCTATCCCTTACCCCTAAACCTAACAGTAACACCAAACACTAACCCCTAACCTTAACACTTACCCTAACGCTTAAACCCAAACCTCACATCCTAACCCTAACAGTTAACCTTAAGACTAACCATGAAACCTTACACTAACAGTAACTCTAGCCATAAAACCAAACTGAAACCTTAATTCTAACCTTAAGCCTAAAACTAAACCTAACACTATCCCCTAATGCTAACCGCTAATCCTAACCCTAACCCTAATGCTCACCCTAACCATAAACCCTAACCATAACCCTAAACCCTAACCCTAATCCTAAACCTAACAGCTAACCCTAAATGTAACCCCTGTGCCTACCCCCAACCCTAACACCAAACCCTAACCCTTACCCTTATGCTAACCCCTAACACTAAATCTAACCCTAACTCCAAACCTACCCCTAAGTTCAAACCTAGCTCTAACCCTAGCCCTAGCCCTATCCCTAGACCTACACTTAACTCTAGATGTAGCACTAGTCCTACGCCTGACACTAACCATAACCCTAAACCTAATCTTAGCCTCAGGCCCAGCCCTAACTGTAAAATTATCCCTAACCCTGACCCTAACCCTAACAGCCCTAACCACTAACGATAACCCCAAACCCTAAATCTATCACTAAACCTAAGCCTAGCTGCTAACACTAACCCTAACACTAACCCTAATACTAACCCTAACCCCTAACGCTAATCATAACCCTAACTCTAACCGCTAACCTTAACCCAAATTCTAACACTAACCCTAAACCTAAAGCTAACCCTATCCCCTAACCGTAACCCCTAATCCTAACCCTAACCCTAAACCTAAACCTAAAACCTAACTGTATCGCTAACCTTAACACTACTGCGTAACCCTAACTGTAACCATAAACCTAAACCCTAACAGTTACCTTATCCCCTAACCGTAACCCTAAAGCCTAACCCAAACACTAACCCTAACCCCTAACCCTAACCCTAAACCTAACCCAAACCCTAACAACCCTAACCCCTAAACCCTAATCCTAACCCTAACCCGAACACTAACCCCTAACCCTAATCCTAAACCTAACACCTATCCCTAACCCTACTTCTAACCCTAACCCTAAACATAAACCTAACCCTTACTCTTAAACTTAACCCTAACCCATAACCTTAAAACAAACACGAACCGTAACAATAACTCCTAACTCTAAATCTAACCCCATCTGTTATCCCTAAACGTAAAACTAAACCCACAACCCTAACACTAACCACAAACCCTAACCCTTAACCCCTAACCTTAACAATATCCACAACCACGAACCTCAAACTGCTAATCCTAAATGTAACAGTTAATGCTAAGACTAACCACTAAACGTTACCCTAACACTTAACCCTAAATGCTACCCTAACCATTACCCTAAACCTAACACTTAACATTGACCCTAAGCCTAACCCTTACCCTAACACCTAACCCTAAACCTAACCGTATCCCTAACCATAACAATAACCAGAACACTAACCCTAACCCTAACCCCTAACCCGAACCCTAACCCCTAACCCTAATCCTAACTCTAACCCACAAAAGCAAACCCCAGCCCAATCCCTAAGCCTAACCCTAACCCTGAACCTAACACAGCCCTTACACTAACCCTAACCCTCACTTAAACCTACCGTAACCCTACACACTAACCCTAACCGTAACACTAACCCCTAACCCTAATCCTAATTCTAACCCTAAACCTAAACATAAACCTAACACTAAACTCTAAACCTAAACCCTAATTTTAACCCTAACACTAACCCTAGCCCTAATGCTAAACCCTAACCCTAACACTAACCATTACCCTAACCATAACTCTAACCCTAACCTCTAGCCTTAACCCTAATCCCTAACACTAACTTAACACTATCCATAGCCCCTAACCCGAATGCTTAACCTAATCCTAACCCCTAATCCTAAACCTACCCTAACACTGAAACTTAACCTTATGCCTAAGCCTATGCTTAACCCTAACCCTAACCCCAGCCCTAACACTAACCCTAGCTCTAACCCTAGATCTAGACCTAACCCTAGCTCTAGACATATCCCTAGCCATAGCCCTAATGATAGCCCTAGGCTTAGCCCTAATCCTAACCCTAACTCTAAACTTAAACCTAACCGTAATCCTAACGCTAAACCTAACCCTAGTACCAGACATAGCCCTAGCCCTAGCCCTAGACATAAACCTAGCCCTGACACTAACCCTAACTCTATACCTAAACCTAACTATAACCATAACAACCCTAATCTCTAAGACTAAATCTAACACTAACCCTAACCATAACCATAACCCTAACTGCCCTAACCCCTAACACTAACAATACACCTAACCTCAAACGCTAAACCTAACTCTAACCACTAACCCTATGTCTAAAGCTAACCCTAAACCTAACCCTAACAACTAACCCTACCTCTAAAGCTAACCTTACACCTAACCCTAACTTCTAACCCTAATCCTAACACTAACCCCTAACCCTAACCCTATTTCTAAACCTAACACTAAACATAAAGCTAACCTTAACCTCTAAACCAAACTCTAAACCCTAATCCTAATCCTAACCCTAACACGAAACCTAACCCTAACACTAACATGAATCCCTAACCTTAACCCTAACCTTAACCATTAACCATAACCCTAAACCCTAAGCTCTAACCCTAACCCTAACCCTAACACTGACACTAATCCACAAACCTAACCCTAACCCTAACGCTAAGAATAACCCTAACACTAACTCTAACCCCTAACCCCTAACCGTTACCCTAACGCTAACTCTAACCCTAACCCTAACCCCTAACCATTACCCTAACCATAACCCCTATCCATAACCCTAATTGTAATCCTAAACCTAAACCTAAACCAAACCCTAACCCTTAACCCTAACCCTAAAACCTTTTCCTAACCCTAACCCTAACCCTAACCCTAACAATAACTTTAGCGCCTAACCCTGACCCAAACCCTAACCCTAACCCTTAACCCTTATTTTAACGATAAACCTAACCCTAACCCCTAACCTAACACTAACCCCTAAACCTAAACCTAACCATATACCTTACCCTAAACTAACCCCAAATCCCTAAACCTAACAGTAACACCAAACCCTAAACCCTAACCTTAACACAGACCCTACCCCCTAAACCCAAACCTCACATCCTAACCCTAACAGTTATCCCTAAGATTAACGATTAAACCTTACCCTAATTGAACCCTAGCCCGAACACCTAACCCTAAATTTAATTCTAACCCTCAGCCTAAACCTAAACGTAACACTATCCCCTAACCTTAACCCTAACCGCTAATCCTAACTTTAACACTAACGCTCACCCTAACCATAAACCCTACCCCTAACACTAACCACTATCCCTGACCCTAACCCTAACCCCAAACACTAACCCTTACCCTAACCATAACCTAATCCTAACTCCTAACACTAATTCTAAACCTAGCCCTAAGTTCAACCCTAGCTCTAACCCTAGCCCTAGACCTAGACCTAGACAAAGACCTAACCCTAGCCCTAGCCCTAGCCCTAGCCTAGACACTAACACTAACCCTAAAACTTACCCTAGCGCTAGGCCTGCCCCTAGCCCTAGCCCTAGGCCTAAACCTAACCCTAGGACTAGCCCTAATCCTAACATTATCCCTAACTCTGACCCTAAGCCAAACACCATTAACCCGTAACCATAATCCCAAACCCTAACTCTATCACTAAACGTAACCCTAACTGCTAACCCTAACCTTAATGCTAACCGTAACCCTAACCCTAAACCCTGACCCTAACCATAATCTTAACTCTAACTGCTAACCCTAACCCTAATTCTAACACTAACCCAAAACCTAAACCTAACCCTAACCCCTAACCCCTAACCCTAACACTAACACTAACCCCTAAACCTAACCCTGACTCTAACACTAAGGGTAATCCTAACACTAACTCTAAGCCCTATCCCCTAACTGTAACCCCAACGATAGCTCTAACCATAACCCTAACCCCTAACCGTAACCCTAAACCTAACCCCTATCTGTAACCCTAATTCTAACCCTAAGCCTAAACCTAAACCAAACCCTAACCCTTAACTGTAACCCTAAAACCTATACCTAACCCTAACACTAACACTAACCACTAACCCTAGACCTCACACTAAATTTAGCCCCTAAACCTAACCTGAACCCTAACTCTAACCCTTAACCCTAATCTTAAACATAAACCTAACCATAACCCCTAACCCTAACACTAACCCCTAAACCTAAACCTAAGCCTATCCCTTATCCCTAAACCTAACACTAAACCATCCCCAACCCAAAACCCAAACTGCTAACCCTAAACCAAACACTTAACCCCAAGAATAACCGTTAAACCCTACTCTAACTCTTTACACTAAACGCTACCCTAACCATTAACCCTAAACCTAACACTTAACACTAACCCTAACCCTAACTCTAACCCAAAAACTAACCCTAACACCTAACCTTAAACCTAAACTTAACCCTATCCCTAACCATAACACTAACCAGAACACTAACACTAACCCTAACCCCGAACCTAACCTTAACCCTAAACCCCTAAAAGTAACCCTACCCCTAATCTCTAAGCCTAACCCTAATGCTAAACCTAACACAACCCTTACACTAACCCTAACACTAACCCTAAATTAAACCTACCATAACCATAAACACTAGCCTTAACACTAACCCCTAACTGTAATCCTAATTCTAACCCTAACCCTAAACATAAACCTAACCCTAAACTGTAACCCTAAACCCTAATATTAACCTTAACACTAACCCTAGCCTTAGCGCTAAACCCTAACCCTAACCCTAACAATAACACCTAATGCTAACTGTAACACTAATCCTAACCTCTAACCCTAACCCATAACCCTACCCAAAACCTAACCCTAACATTAACCCCTAACCCTAAATTTAACCCTATGCCTTACCCCTAAATGTAAAACTTAACCCCCAACCCTAACACTAACCACAAACCCTAACCCTTAACAGGTCACGTTAACACTATCCACAACTCCAAACCCCAAACCATTAATCCTAAAACTAACAGATAATGATAAGACTAACTGCTAAACCTTACCCTAACCCTTAACCCTAAACGGTACCCTAATCATTAATCCTAAACCTAACAGTTACCACTAATCCTAAGCCTAACCATAACTCTAAACGAAACCCTAACACCTAAACCTAACCTTAAACCTAACCCTATCCCTTACCATAATGCTAACCTGAACACTAACCCTATCCCTAATCCCTAACCCTAACCCTAACCCCCTAAAACTAACCATACCATTAATCCCTAACCCTAATCCTAACACAACCCTTACACTAACCCTAAGGCTAACCCTAACCTAAACGCACCATAACACAATACCCTAACACTAACCCTAACCCTAACCCCTAACCCTAATCCTAAATCTAAACCTAACCCTAAATATAAACCTAACCCTAAACCCTAACACTAAACCCTAAGCCTAACCCCAACACTAACCTTAGCCCTAACACTAAACCCTAACCCTAACCCTAACATTAACCCATAACCCTAACCGTAAAACTAACCCTAATTTCTAACCCTAACCCCTAATCCCTAACACTAACATAACCCTATCCATAAGCCCTAACCATAACGCTTAACCCAACCCTAACCCCTAACCCTAACCCTAAACCTAACCCTGAATCCTAACCTTATTCCTAACCATAACGCCTAACCGTAAAGCTAACCCCAGCCCTAACCCTAACCCAGCTCTAACTCTAGTCCTGGACCTAACCCTAGTCCTAGCCATAGCCCTAGCCCTAGCAATAATCATAGCCCTAGCCCTAGCCCTAACCCTAACCCTACCCCTAACCGTAAACCTAACCTTGCCCTAGCCCTAGACCTAGACATAGCCATAACACTAGCCCTAACACTAACCCTAACAGTATCCATAAACCTAACCATAACCCTAAATACTCTAAACCCTAACACTAAACCTAAACCTAACCATAACCATAACCATAACCCTAACAGCCCTAAACCCTAACCCTAACCCTAAGTGCTAACCATAACCTTAACGCTAACCCTAATGCTAACCCTAACCCTAACCTTAACCCTAATTTCTAACACTAACCCTAACACTAACACCTAACCATAACCCTAATTCTAACCCTAACCCTAAACATAAAGCTAACCTTAAACTCTAAACCAAACCCTAATCCCTAATCCTAAACCTAACCCTAACACTAAACCTAACCCTAAACCATAACCCTAACCCTAATCCCTAAACTTAACACTAACCCTAACCTCTAACCACTAACCCTAACCGTAACCCTGACACTAACACTAAACCCTAATCCTAACCCTAACTCTAAAGCTAAGAATAACCCTGACACTAACTCTAACACCTAACCCCTATCCATAACCCTAATGCTAACTCTAACTCTAACCCTAACCCCTAACCATAACCCTAACACTAAACCCTGTCCCTAACCCTAATACTACCTCTAAGCCTAAACCTAAACCAAACCCTAACCCTTAACTCTAACCCTAAAAATCTATTCCTAACCCTAACCCAAACCCTAACCCTAACCACTAATCCTAAACCTAACACTAACTTTAGCCCCAACCCTAACCCAAACCCTAAACATAATCCTTAATCCTAATCTTAACCTTAAACCTAACCCTAACACTAACTTTAGCCCCAACCCTAACCCAAACCCTAAACATAATCCTTAATCCTAATCTTAACCTTAAACCTAACCCTAACCACTAACCCTAACAGTAACCCCTAAACCTAAACCTAACCATATACCTTAACCTAAAGCTAACACTAAACCCCTAACCCTAACAGTAACACCAAACCTTAACCCCTAACATTAACACTAACCCTAGGTTCTAAACCCAAACCTCACATCCTAACCCTAACATTTAACCCTAAGACTAACTGTTAAACCTTAACCTAACTGTAACCCTAGCCCTAACACCTAACGGTAACCTTAATTCTAACCTTCAGCCTAAACCTAAACCTAACACTTTACTCTAACCCTAACTCTAACACCTAATCCTAACCCTAACCTTAACGCTCACCCTAACCATAAACCTTAACCCTAATCCTAACCCCTCACTGTAACCTTAACGCAAACTCTAAACCTAACTCTAACCCCTAACCATAACCCTAACCCTAACCACTATCCCTAACGGTAATCCTAACCCTAAGCCTAAACCTAAACCAAACCCTAACCTGAAACACTAACCCTAACACTAACTCTAGCCCCTAACCCTACCCCGAATCCTAACCCTAACCCTTAACCCTAATCTTAACCATAAATGTAACCCTAAACCATAATCCTAACACTAACCCCTAACTCTAAACCTAACCATATCCCTTACCCCAAAACCTAATACTAAACACCTAATTCTAACAGTAACACCGAACCTTTACCTCTAACCTTAACACTAACCCTATACCCTAAAACCAACCCTCATTTCTTAACTGTAACAGTTAACCATAAGACTAACCATTAAACCTTACCCTAACCATAACTCTAGCCCTAACACCTAACCCTAACCTTAATTCTAACTTTCACCCTAACCTTAAACCTTACCCTATTCTCTAACTCTAACCTTAACCCCTATGCTAACCTTAACCCTGACGCTCACTTAACCAAAAACCCTAACACTAACCCTAACCCTAACCCTAACCCCTAACCCTAAACCGATCCCCTAACCGTAAACCTAAACCTAACCCCAAAGTCTAACACTTACCCTAAACCTAACACCTAACACTAACCTTAATATTAACCCTAACTCTTAACCCTAACCCTAAACCTAGCCCTAAGTCTAACCCTAGCTCTATCACTGCCCTAGCCCTAGACCTAGACCTAACCCTAGCCCTAGCCTTGGCCCGCATACTAACCCTGACCCTCAAATTAATTCTAGCACTAGCCCTAGCCCTAGCCCTAACCCTAACACTAACCTAACCTGGACACTAACCCTAAAGCCCTATCCTCTAAACATAACCCCAAACCCTAACTCTATCAATAAAACTAACCCTAACCACTCACCCTAACACTAATGCTAACCCAAACCCTAACCCTAACCACTAACCGTAACCATAACCCTAACTCTAACCTCTAACCCTAACACTAATTCTAACACTAACCCTAAACATAAACCTAACCCTAACCCCTAACCATAACCCCTAATCCTAACCCTAACCCTAATGCGAACCCTAAACCTAAAACCTAACCCTATCACTAACCCTAACACTAACGCCTAATGCTAACACTAACCATAACCCAAAACCCTAACCCTAACCGGAACCCCTTACTGTAACCCTAACGCCTAACCCAAACCATAATCCTAACTCTAACCACTAACTGTAACCCTAAACCTAACCCCAAACCCTAACCCTAAACCTAACCCAAACTGTAATAACTTTAACGCCTAACCCCTAATCCTAACCATAACACCAACACTAACCCCTAACCATAACTCTAAACATAACACCTATCCTTAACCCTACTTCTAACCCTAACCCTAAACATAAACCTAACACTTCCCCTTAACCTTAACCCTAACCTAAACCCTAACACTAACATTAACCCCTAACACTAAATATAACCCTATCTCTTAGCCTTAAACCTAAAACAAAAGCCCCAACCCTAACACTAACCACAATCCCTAACCCTTTACCCCTAACCTTAACACTATCCCCAACCCTGGACTCCAAACTGCTAACCCTAACGCTATCCCTAACCTTAAACCTAACCCTAAACCTAACAAAACACTTACACTAACCCTACTTCTAACATAATGCACCAGAACCCTAAACCATAACCCTAATACAAACACTAAACCTAACCCCTAACCCTAATCTTAATTATAACCTTAACCCTAAACATAAATCTAACCCGAAATACAAAAGCTAACCCCTCATCCTACACCTAACACTAACCCTAGCCCTAAAAATCTAAACCTAACCCTACACCCTAACACTAAACTAACCCTATCCATAACCCCTAACCCTAACCATTAACCTAACCCTAACCTCTAACCCTAACACTAATACCTAACCCTAGCCCTAACCCTAATGCTTAACCCTAAACCTAACCCCAGGCCTAAACCTAACCCTAGACCAATACCTAACCCTAGCCCTAGCCATAGCCCTAGCCCTAGCCCTAATCATAAACCTAGCCCTAGGCCTACCCTTAACACTCACCCTAAATGTATACCTAACCCTAGCCCTAGCCCTAGCCCTAACCCTAACCCTAACACTATACCTAACCCCAACCATACCCTATCAACCATAACCGCTAGCACTAAACCTAACCATAACCCTAAAAATAACCCTAACAGCTCTAACCCCTAACCCTAACCGTAAACCTAACCCCAAACACTAACCCTAACCCTAACCCTAACTGCTAACACTAACCCTAACCCTAACCTTAACATAACCCTAAACCCTAACTGTAACCCTAACACTAACCCCTAACCCTAACCCTAATTCTAACCCCAACCCTAAAAGTAAACCTAACCCTAACCCCTAATACAAAGCCTAACCCCAAATAATAATCCAAACCCTAACGCTAAACCTAACCGTAAAACTTAACTTTATCCCTAATCCCTAACCTTAACCCTAACCCTAACCCATAGCTCTAACCCTAACCCTGACCCCTAACCCGTAACCCTAAGCCTAAAACTAACACTAAATCCTAAAGCAAACCCTCACCCTCACGCTAAGAATAACCAAAACACTAACTCTAACCCCTAACCCCTAACCCCTAAGCATAACCCTAATGCTAACCACTATCCCTAACCCTAATTCTAACCCTAAGCCTAAACTTAAAAAAGCCTAACCCTAACCACTATTCCTAACCCTAACACTAACACTAGCCCCTAACCCTAACCAGAACCCTAACCCTAGCCCTTAAGTATAATCGTGACCATAAAAATAACCATAACCCATAACCCTAACACTAACCCATAACCCTAAATTTAAACCTATCCCTTACTCCTAAAACTAACTATAAACCCCTAGACCTAACAGTAACACCAAACCCTAATCCCTAACCTTAAGACTAACCTGAACCCCTAAACCCAAAACTCACATCCTAACCCTAACAGTTAACCCTGACTAACCTTTAAACCTTACTCTAACCGTAAGTCTAGCCCTAACACCTACAACCTTAACTCTAACCTTCTGCCTAAACTTAAACCTAACTGTATTCCCTAAACTTGACCTTAACCCCTAATCCTAACCCTAACTCTCACCCAAACAATAAACCCTAACCATAACCCTAACACCAAACCTAACCCCTAACCCTAAACCTAACCCCTAACCCTAACCCTAATCCAAAATCCTAATCCTTACCCTAAGCCTAACCCCTAACCCTAACCCTAACCGTAACCCTAACCCCTAAACCTAACCCTAACCCTAACCATAACCCTAATGCCTAACCCAAACCATTACCCTAAACCTACCCCCTAACCCTAACACTAACCGTAAACCTAATCCCAAACACTAACCCTAACCCTAAACCTAACACCTACTCCTAACTCTACTTCTAACTCTATCCCTAAACATAAACCTAACCCTTGCCCTTAAACTTAACCCTAATCCATAACCCTAACCCAAACCCAAAGACTAACATTTACCCCTAACACTAAGCCTAGCCCTATCCCTTACCCCTAAACCTAAAACTAAACCCCTAACCCTAACACTAACCCCAAACTTTAACCTCTAACCCATAACCTTACAGTATCCCTAACCCTGAACCCCAAACCGCTAACCCTAACCCTAACAGTTAACCCTAAGACTAAACGTTAAACCTTAAGCTAACCCTTAACCCTAAAAGCTACCCTAACCATTAATGCTAAACCTAACACTTAACTCTAAGCCTAACCCTAAACCTAACCCTAACACCTAACCCTAACCCTAAACCTAACCCAATCCCTAACCATAACACTAAACCTAACCTTATCCCCTAACTCTAACCCTAACACTAACCCCCTAACAATAAACATACCCCTAATCCCTAACCCTAATGCTAACCCTAAACCTAACAAAACTCTTACACTAACCCTAACCCTAACCCTAACCCTAAAGCAAACCCTTATCCTTCACCCTAACACGAACTTTAGGACCTAACCCTAACCCAAAACCTAACCCTAACCCTTAACCCTAATCTTAACCAAAAACTTAACCATAAGATCTAAACCTAACACTAACCCCTAACCCTAACTTAACCCTATCCCTTACCCCTGAACCTAACATTAACCCCCTAATCCTAACAGTAACACCAAATCCTAACCCCTAACCATAGCACTAACCCTAACCCCTCACCCCAAACCTCACATCCTAACCCTAACAGTTAACCCTAAAACTAACTGTTAAGCCTTACCCTAACACTAACCCTAGCCATAACACCTAACCCCAACCTTAATTCTAACCCTAAGCCTACACCTAAACCCCACCCTATCCCTAAACCTAACCCTAACCCCTAATCCTAACTCTTACCCTAACGCTCACCCTAACCCTAAACCTTTAACCTAACACCTAACACTAAACCTAACCTCTAACCCTAACCCTAACCCTATCCCCAAACCCTAACACTCTAACCCTAAAACCTAACCCTAACCATAAACCTAACCCTAACACCTAACCATGACCATAACCCTACCCCTAACTCTAACCCTAGCAATAACCCTACCCTTGCTGTAGCCCTAAACCTAGACATAACCCTAGCCCTAGCCCTAGTCCTAGACCTAACCATAGCCCTAGCACTAGCCCTGACACTAACCTTAACCCTAAATCTAACCTTAGCCCTGGCCCTATTGCTTGCCCTAGCACTAACCCTAACACTAAACCTAATCATAACCCCTAACACTAACCCTAACCCTAACCCTAACCCTAAACCATAAACCTAACCCTAACCCTAAACCCAACTTCTAACACTAAACCTAACCCTAATCCTACACCAGGCCCTAACCCTAACCCTAACCCAATCCTAGCCCTAACGCTCACCCCTATGCTACCCGTAGCCCTAGCACTATTCCTAGCCCTAACACTAACCCTAAACCTAACCCTAGCCCTAAACCTAACCCTAATCCTAACACTAGCACTAACACTAACCCTAACCCTAAACCTAGCCCTAGCCCAAACCCTAGCCCTAGCCCCAGCCTGACAATAACCCTAGCCCTAACCCTAGCCCTACCTCTAGCCCTAACTCTAACTCTAACCGTACCTCTAACCCTACCTTTTAAACCTATCGCTAACCCTTAACCATAATCTTAACCATAAACCTAACCCTAACCCCTAACCCTAACACTAACCCCTAACCCTAAACCTAACACTAACTCTAACCCCTAAACCTAACACTTAACCCCTAACCCTAAAACTAACCCAAAACTCTAACCCCTAAGCCCTAACACTAACCCAGTCCCCTATCACCAAACCCCTACCCTAACCTTAACAATTAACACTAAGACTAACTGTTAAACCTCACCCTAACCCTTAAACCTAACACTAACCGTAAACTTAACCCTAACCATTAATCCTAACTGTAAAATTAACCCTAAACCTTAACCCTAATACTAACACTTAACCCTAACCCTTAACACTAATCCTCACCCTTAACCCTAACCACAAACTGTAACCCTAACACTTAACCATAAACCTATCCCTAACCATTAAGCTTACCCCTAACACAAATACTTAACGGTAATACAAAAGCTTAACCCTAACTCTAACCTTACCTTTAACCCTAATCCTAAACTTTAACTGAACCCATAACCCTAACCGTAAACCTTACGCCTAACCTTAACCGTCAACATTCACCCTAGCCATTAACACTCACCCCAACCCTAACACGTAACCCTACTCCAACACTTAACCATAACCCTAACCTTACCCTTAACACTAATCCTAACACTTACCCCTAACAATAACACTAACCCCTAGGCCTAACCCTAACAATAACCCCTAGCTCTAAACCTAACCCTAAATGCTAACCCTAACCCTAACAGGTAAGCCCTAACCCTCACATTAACCTTAACCCCTAACCGCATACTCCTAACCCTAAACCCAACACTTAACCCTAAGACTAACCATTAACTCTCACAATAACCCTTAACCCTAAACCTAGTCCTAACTCTAACTCTTTACCCTACCCCTAAACCAAACCCCTAACATCAATCCTAAACCTCACCCTTAACCCTAAACCTAACGGTAAATGGTAACACTAACACTAACATTTAAACCTGATGCTAACCCTAACTCTTAAATCTAATCTTAACCCTTAATCCTACCCCTAACCACTAACACTAACACTAAACCCTAAACGTAATCCTAACCCTATGACCTAAACCTAACAGTTAACCCCTAACCCTAACACTAACCCCAAACACTAAATCTTAACCGCTAACCCCTAACCCTAACAATAACCCAACACCTCTTCCCCAACCCCTAGCCCTAACCCTAACCGTTAACACTCACCCTTACACTTAAGCCTAACCCTAACCCTAACACTTAAGCCTCAGTCTAACCTTTAACCCTAACCCTAACCCTTAAGCCTAACCCTGACCCTTAACCCTAAACTAAACCTTAACCGTTAACCCTAATGCTAACCCTAACACTTAATGCTAAACCTAACCCTAACCATTAACCCTAACCCTAAACCTTAACCCGACACTAACCCTAAAACTTAACCCTAATACTATCCCTTAACTCTAACCCTACTCTTTCACTCTAATCCAACCCTTAACACTAAAAACTAACTCTAACCCCAACACTTAACCCTAACCCTAACCGTCAACACTCACCCTAAACCTTAACCCTAATACTAAACCTATCACTTAACCCTAATCCTTAACCCTAACCCTAACACCTACCGCCTAAAACTAACACTAACCCTAACCCTTAACCTCTAACCCTTAACCCTAACACTAAGCCTAACCGCAAACCCCTAACCCAACCATAACCATAATTATCACACTTCTTCCATTCTCAGGGTTAAGCACACCTGCAATCATCCCATGCCATGCGTGAAGGGAGGCTCTACCGCTGTGTCCTGCATGAAACCCACTGGCCCATACGCAGTGTACAATAGACGGGGTTCCCGGAGACAATCCCAGCCCCGTAACCCACCACCCTACTGCAGGCAGGACCCTTGTCCTAAGCATAAACACTACCCCTAACCCATGACCTTACCCGTTAACATAACAACTAACCCTAAATCTATTGCTCACCATAACACATAAACCCAACCCTAACTTTAATCCTGTAAATTTACCTTAATGCATGACTTACCCTGACAACAGCCCCTAACCCATAATTGTAACCCAAACTCCTACCCATAAACGTAACACCTAAACCCTAACCCTTACCCTAAAGCCTAGACCGAAACCTAAACTTAAGCCTAACTCATAACCCTAACCCTAACTCCTTACCCTAACACTAACCTGGAACCCTCATCCTAACCCTAACCCCTAACACTAACCATAACCCTTAGCTCTAACACTAACCTAAACTGAACTCTTAGCCCTAACCCTAAAACTAAACCACAAAACCTAACCCTATCCTTTAACCCTAAACCGAACCCTAACCGTTAACCCTAACACAACCACTAACCCTTAAACCTAATCCTAACCCTTAACCTTAACCCTAACTATAATCCTCACCCTAACACTTAACCCTGACCCTAACTCTAACACTAACCCTTACCCATAATCCTAACACCAACTTTTAACCCTAATCCTAACCCTTAATCCTAACACTAACATTAACCCCTAACCATAAACCCAACCCTAACACCTAACACCTAACCCTCACACTAACCAAAACTCCTAACACCAAACCCCGACCCCTAACCCTAACCCTAATTCTCACTCTTCCATTCTCAGAGATAAGCAAGCCTACACTGCAGCCATGCCATGTGTGAGATGAGGCTCCGCCTGAGTCCTGCGTGACAGGCAGGGGCACATGCCTATGGTACAATGGAGTGGGGTCCGTGGGTACGTAGGCTTGCTAAACTCCAGTTTGGAAAAATTGCGATAGTCATATAAAGGGTTGCTTACATTTACTTATAGGAAGCAACTATTGAGGTGTGCTTTGTAGGCTTGCCTTACTCTAGTTTGGATGAAGTGGGTGAGTCCTATATAGGAATGTTAGCATTGAGTTAGAAGGAGCATCTATGGGGGGTGTTTTTAGGCTTGCTAAACACTAGTTTGGAAGAAGTTCGAGAGTCATACATAGGAACGATTTCATTCATTCAGAGAGAGCAATTACAGGGAGTTTATTTGTAGGCTTGCTAAGCTCTACTTTGGAGGAAGTTGAGAGCCATATAAAGGAATGCTTAGATTCACAGAAAGTAACTATGTGGGGGTGGTTTCTAGGCTTCCTAAACTCTAGTTTGGAAAAAGGGGAAAGTCATGTATAGGAACGCTTACATTCACTTACAGGAAGGAACTATCTGCGGGGAAATGCAGTATTGCTGAAATCTTAGATTGGAAAAATCGCAGGAGTCATATATAGGAATGTTACCATTCACTTAATGAAAGCAACTATCAGGGGGTGGTTTCCAGGTATGCTATACTCTAGTTTGGAAGAAGTGCTACAGTCATATATAGGAAGGCTTACATTCTCTGAGAGAAAGCAATTATAGGTGGGTGCATTGTAGGCATGCTAAACTCTAGTTTGAAAAAATTTCGAGAGCCTAAGGGCCAAGGTCATACATAGAAACGCTTAAATTCATTCAGAGAAAGCAGCTGTCGGGGATTGGTTTGTAGGCTTACCCAACCCTAGTCTGGAAGAAGTGCGAGAGTCATACATAGGAAGGTTTCAATTCACTCAGAGAAAGCAACAATGGGGGTGAATTGTAAGTATGCAAAACTCTATCTTCTAAAGCGTGAGTCAGTCATACATAGGAATGCTTAAATTCACTCAGAAAAAGTAACTATGGGAGGGATGTTTGTAGGCATACTGATCTCTACTTTGGTAGAATTTCGAGACACATATAGGAAAGCGCATATTCACTCATAGAAAGTAACTATAGGGGGGTGTAATTTTTGCACGCTAAAGTCTAGTTTGGAAGGAGTACGAGAGTCATATATAGGAAGGCTTACATTCACGCAGAGAAAGCAACTACGGGGTGGTGTTAGGTAGGCATGCTAAAGTCTAGTTTGGGAGGTAACAGCCACTTAGAAAAAGCAATTGTCGGAGGGTGGTTTGTAGGCCTGCGAAACTCTATTTTCAATGACGTGTATGTGTCAGGTACGGGAAAGTTTACATTCACTCAGAGAACACAACGTTGGGGTAGTGGTTTGAAGGCATACTAAACTCTAGTTTGGAAAAAGTACAAGTCGTATATAGAAACGCCTACATTCACGCAGAGAAAGCAACTATGGGGTGGTGTTTTTACACATGTTAAACAATAGTTTGGTGGAATTTCGGGAGTCGTATCTAGGGAAGCTTACATTGACAAAGAAACCAACTCTCGTGGTGGTTTGTAGGACTGCTAAACTCTATCTTCAATGAAGTGTAAGAGTTATATATGGGAAGGCTTACATTCACTCAGACAAAGCAATGATGGGGTGAGGGTGTGTAGGCCTACTAAACTGTAGCTTGGAACAACAAGGAGAATCATCTATAGGAACGCTTACTTTCACGCAGAGAATTCAACTATGGGGTGGTGTTTTGTAGGCATGCTAAAGTGTAGTTTGGAAGAAGTTCAAGAGTCTTATATTAAAGGAAAGATTATGGTCACCTAGAGAAAGCAACTCTCTGGAGGTGGTTGGTAGGCCTGCTAAACTCTAATTTGGTTGAAGTGTGAGAGTCATACATGAGACTGCTTATATTCAATCAGAGAAAGCACCGACGTAGTGGTGGTTTGCAGGCATACAAAAGTCTAGTTTGGATGAATTGTGGCTGCCACACATGGGAAGGCTTATATTCAGTCAGGGAAAGCAAATATGGGGTGGTGTTTCATAGGCATGCAAATCTCTATTTTGAAAGAAATTCAAGAGTAATATATAGGAAAGCTTGAGTCACTTAGAGAAAGCAACTCTCGGGGGGTGCTTGGTAGGTCTTCTCAATTCTATCTTTGGAAGAAGTGTGAAAGTCACATATGGGAATGCTTACATTCAGTCACAAAAAGCAACTGTGGGGTGGTGTATTCTAGGTATTCTAAATTCTACTTTGGATGAAGTGTGAGAGTCATACATGGGAAAGCTTACGGCACTTAGAAAAAGCAACTCTTGGGGAGTGGTTTGTAGGCCTGCTAAACTCTACTTTGGAGGAAGTGCGAGAGTCATATATGGGAATGCTTACATTCACTCAGAGAAAGCAACGTTGGTGTGGTGGTTTGAAGGCACACTGAACTGTTGTTTGGAGGAAGTATGAGAGTCATATATAGGAACACTTGCATTGATGCAGACAAAGCAATTATGGGGTGGTGTATGGTAGGCATGCTAATTTCTAGTTTGGAAGAATTTCAAGAGTAATATAGAGGAAAGATTCCAGTCACGTAGAAAAAGCAACTCTCAAGTGGTTGTTTTTAGGCCCGCTAAGCCTATATTCACTCACAGAAAGTTGCTTTTTCTGCAGGAATGTAAGCGTTCCTATATACGACTTGTACTTCTTCCAAACTAGAGTTTAGGATGCCTACAAACCACAACTCCCATCGCTTTCTCTGAGTGAATGTAAGCGTTCCCATATATGACTCTTACAGTTCATTGAAAATAGAGTTTAGCAGACGTAGAAACCACTCCAAGAGAGTTCCTTTCTCTAAGTCTCTGTAAGATTCCTTATATATGAATCTCGAAATTCTCCAAAGTATAGCTCAGCATGCGTACAAACAATACCACATAGTTGCTTTCTCTGCGTCAATGTAAGCATTCCTACCTATGATTCTCGTACTTCTTTCAAACTACAGTTCAGTATGCCTAAAAACTACCACCCCATCATTGCTTTCTCTAAGTGAATGAAAGCTTTCCAATATACGACTACCACTTCTACCAAAATAGAGTTGTGCAGGCCTACAAACCTCCCGCCGAAACTTCTTTTTTCTAAGTCGCTGTTGTCTTTCCTGAATACCACCAGCCCATCATTGCTTTCTCTAAGTGAATGTAAGCGTTCCCATATATGACTTTCACACTTAAACCAAAATAGAGTTTAGCAGGCCTGCATTCTACACCCCGAGAGTTGCTTTCTCTAAGTAACTCTTAAGCTTTCTTATATGTGACTCTCATCCATACTGGAGTTTAGATGCCTAGAAAAAACCACCCCACAGTTGCTTTCTCTGCGTGAATGTAAGAGTTCCTATATATGACTCTCGTACTTCCGAACTGCAGTTTAGGGTGCCTACAAACCACCACCTTGTCATTGTCTTCTCTTAGTTAATGTAAGCGTTCCCATATATAATTACCGCACTTCCTGCAAAGTAGAGTTTAGCAGGCCTACAAACAACCCCCCCGAGAGTTGCTTTCTCTAAGTGACGGTAAGCTTTCCTATATATTACTCTTGAACTTCTTCCAAACTAGAGATTAGCATTCTTACAAAAAAGCCACCCCATAGATGCTTTCTCTCCGTGAATGTAAGCGTTTCTATGTTTCACTCGTACTTCTTCCCAACTACAATTTAATCTGCCTACAAACCACGACTCCAACGTTGCTTTCTCTGAGTGAATATAAGCATTCCCATATACGACGTATACAATTCATTGAAAATAGAGTTTAGCTGGCCTGCAAACCAGCTGACGACATTTGCTTTTTCTAAGTGGCTGTTACCCTTCCTAGGTAGGACTCTGGAACTTCTCCCAAACTAGAGTTTAGCATGCTTACCTAACACCACCCTGTATTTGCTTTCTCTGCGTGAATGTAAACTTTCGTGTATATGACTCTCGTACTTCTCCCAAACTACAGTTCATTACGCCTACAAATCACCAACTTAATATTGCTTTCTCTTATTGAATATGAAAGTTTCCATATATGACTCTTACACTTCATTGAAAATAGAGTGTCGTAGACCAACATATCACCCCCAGAAAGAGGCTCTGTCTGTCACTGTAGGCTTCCCTATATATGAATCCCTAAATTCTACAAACTATAGTTTCGGATGCTTACAAACTTTACCCCATAGTTGCTTTCTCTGTGCGAAAGCCCTATATGACTAGTACTTCTTACAAAGTACAGTTTAGTGTGACTACATATCACCACCCCATCACTGCTTTCTCTAAGAGAATGTAAGCGTTCCCAAATATGAGTCTCACACTTAAACCAAAACAGAGTTTAGCAGGCCTGCATTCCAAACCCGAGAGTTGCTCTCTCTAAGTAACGCTAAGGTTTCTTATATATGACTCTCACACTTCATCCAAACATGAGTTTAGAATGCCTAGAAAACACCAGTCAAATTTGCTTTCTGTGAGTGAATGTAAGCGTTCCTATATATGACTCTAGTATTTCTTCCGAACTACAGTTTAGTGTGCTTACAAATGACCACCACATCATTGCTTTCCCTGAGTAAAAGCAAGCGTTCCCGTTATGTGAATCTGGCACTTCTTCCAAAGCAGAGTTTAGCAGGCCTGCAAACCACCCCCCGAGAGTTGCTTACTCTAAGTGACTGTAAGTTTCCCTGTATATTACTCTTGAACATCTAAACTAGAGATTAGCATTCTTACAAAAAAGCCACGTCATAGATGCTTTCTCTGCGTGAATGTAAGCGTTTCTATGTATCACTCTCGTAATTTTACCCAACTACAATTTAGTCTGCCTACAAACCACGACTCCAACATTGTTTTCTCTGAGTGAATATGAGTTCCCATCTATGACACATACACTTCATTGAAAATAGAGTTTATCAGGCGTACAAACCACCTGCCGACACGTGTTTTTTCTGATTGACATTTACCTTTCCTACATAGGACACTGGAATTTCTCCCAAAGTTGGATTTAGCCTACAAACCATGCCCCGAGTTTTGCTTTCTGTAAGTGACCATGAACTTTCCTATATATTACTATGAAACTTCTTCCCAACTGGAGATTAGCATGCTTCCAAAAAATCACCCCACAGTTCCTTTCTCTTCATGAATGTGAGCTTTCCTATATTTGACTTGTACGTCTTCCAAACTAGAGTTTAGTATGCCTACAAACCAGCACCCCATCGTTGCTTCCTCTGAAAGAATGTAAGCATTCCCTTATATGAACTCACACTTCATCGTAATTAGAGTTTAGCTGGCCTACAAACCACCTCCAGAGAGT
The DNA here is from genome assembly GCF_020740605.2 of Lemur catta. Lineage (NCBI taxonomy): Eukaryota > Metazoa > Chordata > Mammalia > Primates > Lemuridae > Lemur > Lemur catta. Next base: position 109,504,138 of record NC_059133.1, on the reverse strand, counting down.
TGCTTTCTTCACGTGACTGTAATCTTTCCTATATGAGATTCTCGAATTCTTCCACACTACACTTTAGCATGCCTACAAAACACCACCTCTTAGTCGACTTCTTTATGTGACTGTAAGCGTTCCTATATATGATTCTCCTACTTTTTCCAAACTACAGGTCAGTATGCCTAAAAACCACCACTCCAACGTTACTTTGTCTGAGAGAACGTAATCGTTCCCATATGTGACTCTTACATTTCATTGAAAATAGTGTTTAGCAGGCCTAGAAACCACTCTCCGAGGATATCTTTCTCTAAGTCACTGTAACCATCCCTAGCTATGACTCTCGAAATTTCTCAAAACTACAAACACTGCATACAAACACTGCCACAGAGTTGCTTTCTCTGCGTGAATGTAAGCATTCCAAATATGACGCTCTTTTTTCTTCCAAACTACAGTTCAGTATGCCTACAAATCACCACCTCAACATTGCTTTCTCAAAGTGAATGTAAGCGCTCCCATATATGAGTTTCACACTTAAACCCAAATAGAGTTTTGCAGGCCTACATTCCAAATCCGAGAGTTGCTTTCTCTAAGTAACTCTAAGGTTTCTTATATATGACTCTCACATTCATCCAAACTGGAGTTTAGAATCTCTAGAAAACACCACCCTACAGCTGCTTACTCTGCCAGAATGTAAGTGTTCCTATATATGACTCTCGTACTTCTTCCGAACTACAGTTTAGTGTGCCTACCAACAACCACCCCATAATTGTTTTCTCTAAGTGAATGTAAGCGTTCCGATTTATGACTCTCGCACTTCTTGCAAGTAGAGTTTAGTAGGCCTACAAACCACACGCCGAGAGTTGCTTTCTCTAAGCGACTGTAATCTTTCCTATATAAGACTCTCGAACTTCTTCCATACTACACTTTAGCATGCCTACAACACACCATCGCATAGTTGAATTCTCTGCGTGAATGTGTTCCTGTATATAACTCGTACATCTTCCAAACCAGAGTTTAGTATGCCTACAAACCACCATTCCATCGTTGCATTCTGAGTGAATGTAAGCGTTCCCATATATGGCTCCCAGTTCAACCAAAGTAGAGTTTTGCAGTCCTACAAACCACCGGCCAACACTTCCTTTTTCTAAGTGCCTGTTACCTTTTCTAAACAACACCACACTCTATTGCTTTCTCTAAGTGAATGTAAGCGTTCCCATACATGGATCTCACACAAACCAAAATAGAGTTTAGCAGGCCTGCATTCCACACCCGGAGAGTTGCTTTCTCTAAGTAACTCTAAGCTTTCTTAAACATGACTCTCATCCATACTGGAGTTTAGATGCCTAGAAACACCACCCCACAGTTGCTTTCTCTGCGTGAATATAGCGTTCCTATATACTCGTAATTCTTCCCAACTATAGTTTAGTGGGCCTACCAACCACAACCCCATCATTGCTTTCTCTAAGTTAATGTAAGCGTTCCCATATATGATTCTTGCCCTTCTTGCAAAGTAGAGTTTAGCAGGCTTAAAAACCACCCCCCTAGAGTTGCTTTCTCTAAGTGACTCTAATCATTCCTATATAAGACTCTGGAAATTATTGCAAACTACACTTTAGCATGCTTCAAAAACACCACACCTTAGTTGAATTCTCTGCTTGAATATCAGCATTCCCGTATATTACTCATACGTCTTCCAAACTAGAGATTTTATGCTTACATAGCACCACCCCATCGTTTCTTTCTGAGTGAATGTAAGCGTTCCCCTATATGACTCCCACTTCAAGCAAAATAGAGTTTTGCAGGCCTACAAACGTCCTGCCAACACTTACATTTTCTACGTGGCTGTTACCTTTCCTAAAAAACCACCAGCCCATAATTTCTTTTTCTCAGTGAATGTAAGCCTTCTCATATACGACTCTCACACTTCATTCAAAGTAGTTTAGCTGGCCTACAAACCACCTCCAGAGAGCTTTCTCCTTGTGATTGTAATCCTTCCTATATGAGACTCTCGAATTCTTCCAAACTACTCTTTAGCATGCCTTCAAAACACTACCCCTTAGTTGAATTCTATCTGTGACTGTAAGCATTCCTATATATGATTCTCCTACGTTTTCCAAACTATGGTTCAGTAGGCGTATAAACCACCACTCCAACTTACTTTATCTGAGTGAATGTAAGCGTTCCCATCTATAACTCTTACATTTCATTGAAAATAGTGTTTAGCAGGCCTAGAAAACACTCTCCGAGGGGTTCTTTCTTTAAGTCACTGTAAGCATCCTTAGATATGACTCTCTAAATTTCCAAAACAATAGTTTAGCATGCGTACAAACACTACCAAATAGTTGCTTTCTCTGCCTGAATGTCAGCGTTCCTATATATCATTCTCGTACTTCCAAACCACAGTTCAGTATGCCTACAAAAAGCAACCTCATCATTGCTTTCTCTAAGTGAAAGTAAGTGTTCCCATAAATGTCTCACACTTAAACCAAAATAGAGTTTAGCAGGCCTGCATTCCAAACCTGAGAGTTGCTTTCTCGAACTGTAAGCTTTCTTATATATGCCTCTCACACTTCATGCAAACTAGACTTTAGAATGTCTAAGAAAGAGCACCCCAAAGTTGCTTTCTCTGCAGGAATATGAGTTCCCATATATGACTCACCTACTTCTTCCGAACTACAGTTTAGTGTCCCTACAAACCACCACACCATCATTGCTGTCTCTGAATGAATGTAAACGTTCCCATATATGACTCTCGCACTTCTTCCAAAGCAGAATTTGCTTTCTCTAAGTGACTGTGAGCTTTCCTATATATTACTGTTGATCCTCTTCCAAACTAGAGATTAGCATGCTTGCAAAACACCCATAGTTGCTTTCTCTATGTGAATGTAATCATTCTTATATATGACACCTACGCCTTCCAAGCTAGTTTAGTACGCTTACAAACCAAAAACCCATCGTTGCTTTGTCTAAGTGAATGTAAGCGTTCGCATACATGACTCTCACACTTCACCCAAATTAGAGTTTAGCAAGCCTACCAACCCCCTCCAGAGAGTTGCTTTCTCTACATGACTGTAATCTTTCCTATATGAGACTCTCAAATTCGTCCAAACTGCACTTTAGCATGCCTACAAAACACCACCCCCAAAGTTGAATTCTCTGCGTGACTGTAAGCATTCCTATATATGATTCTCCTACGTTTCCAAAACTACAGTTCAGTATGCCTAAAAAACCACCACTCCAACATTGCTTTATCTGAGTGAATGTAAGCCTTCCCATATAGGAACTACACTTTAGCATGCCTACAAACACCACCCCATAGTTGATTCTCTGCGTGAATGTAAGCTTTCCTATATATGATTCTCCCACTTTTTCTAAACTACCGTTCAGTATGCCTAAAAACCAGCAATCTGACGTTACTTTATCTGAGTGACTGTAAGCGTTCCCATATATGACTCTCACACTTCACCCAAATTTGAGTTTAGCAGGCCTGCAAAACACCTCCATAGAGTTGCTTTCTCTACATGACTGTAACCTTTCCCACAGGAGACTCTCGAATTTTCCAAACTACACTTTAGCATGCCTACAATACAGCACCCCATAGTTGAATTCTCTGCGTGACTGTAAGCGTTCCTATATATGATTCTCCTACTTTTTCTAAACTATAGTTCAATATGCCTAAAAACCAGCACTCCGACGTTGCTTTACCTGAGTCAATGTAAGCGTTCCCATATATGACTCCTACATTTCATTGAAAATAGAGTTTAGCAGGCCTAGAAACCACTCTCCGAGAGTTTCTCCAAGTCACTGTAAACATCCCTAGATATGACTCGAAATTTCTCAAAACTATAGTTTAGCATGCGTACAAACACTACCGCATAGCTGCTTTACGTGACATAAGCATTCCTATATATGACTCTCCTACTTCTTCCGAACTACAGTTCAGTATGACTACAAACCACCACCTCATCATTGTTTTCTCTAAGTGAATATAAGCATTCCCGTATATGAGTCACACTTAAACCAAAATAAAGTTTAGCAGGCCTGCATTCCACACCCTGAGAGTTGCTTTCTGTAAGTAACTCTAAGCTTTCTTATATATGACTCTCACACTTCATCCAAACTGGAGTTTAGATTACCTAGAAAACACCAACTACAGTTGTTTTCTCTGTATCAATGTAAGCATTCCTATATATGACTCTCATAATTCTTCCGAACTACAATTTAGTATGCCTACACACAACCCCACCTCAATGCACTCTCTGAGTGAATGTAAAGGTTCCCGTATATTACTCTCGCACTTCTGGCAAAATAGCGTGTAGAAGGCCTACAAACCACCCCTTGAGAGTTGCTTTTTCTAAGTAACTATAAGCTTTCCTATATATTACTTTGAACTTCTTCCAAACTAGAGATTAACATGCTTACAAAGCATCACCGCATACTTGCTTTATTTGCATGAATGTAAGACTTCCTTTATATGACACTAGTACTTCTTCCAAACTACAGATCAATATGCCCACAAAACAATACCCTATAATTGCTTTCTCTAAGTGAATGTAAACCTTCCCATATATGAGTCTCACACTTAAACCACAGAGTTTAGCAGGCCTGCATTCCACACCCCGAGGTTGTTTTCTCTAAGTAACTCTGAGCTTTCTTATATATGCCTCTCACACTTCATCCAAACTACACATTGGAATGTCTACGAAACACCACCCCAAATTTGCTTTCTGTGCTTGAATGTATGCGTTCCTATATATGACTATCCTACTTCCGAACTACAGTTAGTGTGCCTACAAACCACCACCCCATCATTGCTTTCTCTGAATGAATGTAAACGTTCCCATATATGACTCTCACACTACTTCCAAAGTAGAATTTAGCAGGCCTACAAACCACTCGCCAAGAGTTGCTTTCTCTAAGTGATTGTGGGCTTTCCTGTATATTGCTGTGGAAGTTCTTCCAAACTAGAGATTGACATGCTTCCAAAACACCACCGCAGGGTTGCTTTCTCTACGTGAATGTAATCGTTCTTATATATGACTCCTACGTCTTCCAAACTAGAGTTTATTATGCCTAGAAACCGATACCCCATCGTTGCTTTCTCTGAGTGAATGTAAGCGTTCCCATATATGACTCTCACTTCACCCAAATTTGAGTTTAGCAGGCCTACGAACGACCTCCAGAGAGTTGCTTTCTCTACATGACTGTAATCTTTCCTATATGAGACTCTCGAATTCTTCCAAACTACACTTTAGCATGCCTACAAAACACCACCCCATAGTTGAATTCTCTGGATGACTGTAAGGGTTCCTATATATGATTCTCCTACTTTTCCCAAACTGAACTGTAGTTCAGTATGCCTAAAAACCACCACTCCAATGTTGCTTTACCTGAGTGAATATAAGCTTTCCCATATATGAACTACACTTTAACATGCCTACAAAACACCACACTATAGTTGAATCTCAGTGTGACTGTGAGAATTCCTATATATGATTCTCCTACTTTTTCCAAACTACAGTTCAGTATGCCTAAAAACCAGCACTCCGACGTTACTTTAGCTGAGTGAATGTAAGCGTTCCCAGGTATGACTCTTACATTTCATTGAAAATAGAGTTTAGCAGGCCTAAAACCACTCTCCGAGAGTTTCTTTCTCTAAGTCACTGTAAGCATCCCTAGATATGACTCCAGAAATATCTCAAAACTATAGTTTAGCATGCGTAGAAACAGTACCCCATAGCTGCTTTGCGTGAATGTAAGCGTTCCCATATATGACTCTCGTACTTCTTCCAAACTACAGTTCAGTATGTCTACAAACGACCACCCTATCTTTCCTTTCTCTAAGTGAATGTAAGCCTTGCCATATATGAGTTTCACACTTAAACAAAATAGTGTTTATCATGCCTGCATTCCACACCCTGAGAGTTGCTTTCTCTAAGTATCTCTAAGCTTTCTTATATATGACTCTGACACTTCATCCAAACTGGAGTATAGATTACCTAGAAAACACCACCCCACAGTTCTTTTCTCTGTATCAATATAAGCGTTCCTGTATATGACTCTCGTAATTCTTCCGAACTACGGTTTATTGTGCCTACAAACAATTGCCCCACCATTGCTCTCTCTGAGTGAATGAACACGTTCCCTTATGACTCTCACACTTCTGGCAAAGTAGAGTTTAGCAGGCCTACAAACCACCCCCCGAGAGTTACTTTTTCTTAGTGATTGTAAGCTTTCCTGTATATTACTTTGAACTTCTTCCAAACTGGAGATTAACATGCTTACAAAGCGCCACTGCATACTTGTTTTCTCTGCTTGAATGTAAGACTTCCTATATGTGACTCATACGTCTTTGCAACGAAAGTTTAATATGTCTGCAAATCACCACCCCATCGTTGCTTTCTCTGAGTGAATGTAAGCGTTCCCATATATTACTCTCGCACTTCTTCCAAAGAAGAGTTTAGCAGGCCCACAAACCACACCCAAGAGTTTCTTTCTCTAAGTGACTGTAAGCTTTACTATATATTACTCTTGAACTTCTTCCAAACTAGAGACTAGCATGCTTACAAAACACCACTCCATAGTTACTTTCTGTGCATGAATTTAAGCCTTCCTGTATATGACTTGTACGTGTTCCAAACTAGAATTTAGTATTCCTACAAACCACGACCCCATCGCTCCTTTCTCTGAGTGAATGTAAGCGTTCCACTATGTGACTTCCACTTCAACCAAAATAGAGTTTTAGAGACCTGCAAACCACCCGCTGACTCTTCCTTTTTTTCTAAGTGGCTGTAACCTTTCCTAAATGCCACCACCCCATCATTTCTTTCTCGAAGGTAATGTAGTCGTTCCCATATATGAGTCTCACACAAACCAAAATAGAGTTTAGCAGGCTAGCATTCCACACCCCGAGAGTTGCTTTCTCTAAGTAACTCTAAGCTTTCTTATATATCACTCTCACCCTTCATGCAAACTAGAGTTTAGAATGCCTAGAAAACTCCACCCACCCCCAGTTGTTTTCCCTCCCTGAATGTAAGCGTTCCTATATGTGACCTGTACGTCTTCGAAACGAGAGTTTAGTATGCCTACAAACCACCACGGCATCATTGCTTTCTCTGAGTGAATGTAAGCGTTCCCACATATGACTCTCCAACTACAATTTAGTCTGCCTACAAGCGACGACCCCAACATTGCTTTCTGTGAGTGAAACCAAGCGGTCCCATGAATGACACATACACTTCATTGAAAATATAGTTTAGCAGGCTTGCAAACCACCCACCCACACTTGCTTTTACTAAGTGGCTGTTAACTTTCCTACATAGGACTCTGGAACTTCTCCCAAACTAGAATTTAACATGCCTACCTAACACCACCCTGTAGTTTCTTTCTCTGCGTGAATGTAAGCGTTCCTATATATGACTCTCATTCTCCTTCCAAACTAGACTATCGCATGCCAAAATAACACCCCCCATAGTTGCTTTCTCTGAGTGAATATAAGCCTTCGTGCATGTGACTCTCGATCTTCTTCCAAAGTAGAGATTAGCATGCCTACAAACACCCTTCCCGTACTTGCTTTTTCTGAGTGAATTTAAGCATTTCTATGTATGACTGTCACACGCTTTACAAGCTAGTGTTTTGCATGTTTACAAAGCACCGCCATAGTAGCCTTCTCTGAGTCAATGTAAACCTTCCTATATATGACTCTCGCACTTCTTCCAAACTAGAGTTCGGGAAGGCTACAAACCAATCCCCGACAGCTTCTTTCTCTGAATAAATTTAAGCCTCTCTGTATATGACTATGACCTTTCTTCCAAACTAGAGTTTAGCAAGCCTACACTCCACCTCCGGTAGTTGCTTTCTCTACGTGACTGTAAGCTTTGCTATACATGGGTCTCAAAATTTTTCGAAACTAGAGTTCAGCATGTCTACAATGCACCCACCCATATTTGCTTTCTCTTAGTGAATGTAAGCCTTCCTATATAAGACTGTCGCACTTCTTCCAAACTAGAGTATAGCAAACCTGGAAACCACCCCCTGATAGTTACTTTCATTAAGTGAATGTTAACATTCCTATATATGACTCCCGCAATTTTTCCAATCTAAGATTTTAGCAATACTGCAAATCCCCGCAGATACTTCCTTCCTCTATGTGAATGTAAGCGTTCCTATACATGACTTTCCCCTTTTTCCAAACTAGAGTTTAGGAAGCTTAGAAATCACCCCCCCCATAGATGCTTTCTGTGAATGTAAGCATTCCTATATATGAGTCTCTACTTCCTCCAAAGTAGAGCTTAGCAAGCCTACAAATAAACTCCCTGTAATTGCTTTCTCTGAATGAATGAAATCGTTCCTATATATGACTCTCAAACTTCTTCCAAACTACAGTTTAGAAAAAGCTACGTTATTGGAGCAATAGATTTAGGGTTACGTGTTAGTTTTGGGGGTAGGGTTATGGGTTTGGCGTAGTGTTTATGCTTAAGGCACAGGTCCTGGCTGCACTAGGGTGTTGGGTTACGGGACTGGGATTGTCGCCAGGAACCCCCTCTATTCTACACTGGATATGGCCCCGTGGGTTTCATGCAAGACACAGTGACAGAGCCTCCTTTCACGCATGGCATGGAATGATTGTAAGTTTGCTTAACTCTGAGAATAGAAGAAGTGTGAGAATTATGGTTTATGGTTACAGTTAGGGGTTTGCTGTTAGGGGGTTAGGGTTAGTGTTAGCATTAGGGTTTAGAGGTTAAGGGTTAGGGTTAGTGTTAGGTTAAGGCAGTAGGTGTTAGGGTTAGGGTTAAGGCTTAGGGTTAAGTGATAGGGTTAGGATTAGAATTAAGGTTTAGGGTGAGTGTTAATGGTTAGGGTATGTGTTAAGGGTTAGAGTTAGTGTTAGTGGTTAGGGTTAAGGGTTACGATTAGGATAAAGGGTTAGGTTTAAAGGATAGTATTAGGGTTTAGTGTTAGGGTTAGTGTTAGGGTTAAGGTTTAGGGTTAAGGTTAATGGTTAGGGTTAGGTTTAGGGTTAAGGATTAGTGTTAGGGTTAACGGTTAGGGTTAAGATTAGGGTTAAGTGTTAGAGTTAGGCTTCAGGGTTAGGGTTAGGGTTAACAGTTAGTCTTAGGTTTAAGTGTTAGGGTTAGGGTTAGCGTTAAGGGTAAGGGTGAGTGTTAACATTTAGGGTTAGGATTAGGGGTTTGGGATTAGGGGTTAGGGTATTGTTAGGGTAAGGGGTTAGTGGTTAAGGTTTGGGGTTTATGTCAGGGTTAGGTTTTAAGTGTTAGTGTAGGGCATAGGGTTAGGGTTAGGATTAGGTTTAGTGTTTAGTGTTAGTGTTAGGGTTTAGGGTTAGGGTTAAGGGTTAAGATTAGATTTAAGGGTTAGGATTAACGTTAGGCTTAAAGTTTAGTGTTAGGGTTAAAGTTTACAGTTAAATTTAGGGTTAAGGGCAAGGTTTACGGTTAAGGTTAGGAGTTTGGTTTAGGGGTAGGGTAAAGTGTTAGGGTTAGGACTAGGGTTAGGATTAAGGGTTAGGGTTGGGGTTAAGTGTTAGGGTTAGAGTTTAGTGTAAGGGATAATTTTTTGGGTTAGCATTAGGGCTAGGGTTAAGGGTTATTTGTAGGTTTAGGTGTTAGAGTTAGGTTTAGGGTTCATGGTTAGGATTATGATTAGGGCTTATGGTTAGGGTTAGGGGTTTGGGTTAGGGTTAGGGTTAAGGGGCAAGGTTAGCTTTAATGTTTAAGGTTAGGGTTAGGATTAGGGTTAAGTGTTAGGATAAGGTTTAATGATTAGCCTTAGGGTTAAGTGTTAGGGTTAGGGTTAGGGGTTTGTGGTTAGGTTTAGGGCTAGGGGTTAATGTTAGGGTTAGGACTAGGGGTTAGGTTAGGGTTAGGGGTAAGGGTTAGGATTAGGGTTAAGGGTTAGAGTTACAGTTATGGTTAATTATTCGGGTTAGGTTTAAGTGTTATGGTTAGGGTGAGTGTTAAGGGCTACGGTCAGTGTTGGTTAGAGTTAGGGGTAAAGTTTACGGTTAGGGTTAGGTGTGAAGATTTAGAATTAGGGTTAAGGGTAAGGTTAGGGTTATGGTTGAGGGTTAGTATTACGGTTAAGTGTTTTTGTTAGGGTTAGGCTTAACGGTTAAGGATAGGTTTATGATTAAGCGTTAGGGTTAGGGCTTGTGGTTAGGGTTAAGGGTGAGTATTAGGGTTAAGGGTTAGGGTTAGGGTTAAGGGTTAAGGTTAGGTTTAACGGTTAGGGCAGGGTTTAGGGTTAAGGGTTAGGGTTAAGGTTACAGTTAGGGTTAAGGGTTAGGGATAAGTTTAGGGTTAAGTGTTAGGTTTAAGTGTTAAGGTGAGGTTTAATGGTTAGGCTTAGGGTTAATTGTTAGGGTTAGGGTTAGGGGTTTGGTGATACGGGATACTGTTAATGTTAAGGGTAGGGGTGGAGGTTAGAGTTTTGGGTTAGTTTTAGGGTTAAGGGGTTAACTGTTAGATTTAGCAGTTAGGGTTAGGGTTAGGTTTACAGTTAGGGGTTAGTGTTATGGTTAGAAGTTGGGGTTAGGGTAAAGGGTTAAGATTAGGGTTAATGGTTAGGGTTAGGATTAGGTTTCAATGTTAGGGTTAGGGTTAGAGGTAGGGTTAGAGTTAGGGTTAGGGCTAGGGCTAGGGCTAGGATTAGGGATAGGGTTAGGGTTAGTGCTAGGGCTAGGGCTAGAATTAAAGTTAGAGTAAGGGCTAGGGCTAGGTCTAGATCTAGGGTTAGGGTTAGGGTTAGGATTACGGATTAGGCGTTAAAGATAATGTTAGGGTTAGTCTGAGCTTTAGGGTTAAGGTTAGGGTTAAGAGATAGTGTTAGTGTTAGGGTTATGGTTAGTGTTACAGTTTAGGGGTTAGGGTTAGGGTTAGGGTGTATGGGTTAGGGTTAGGATTAAGGTTAGAGGTTAGGTTTAGGGTTAGAATTAGAATTTGGTTTAGGGGTTAGGTTTAGGATTAGTGTTAGGGTTGGGGTTAGGGATAAGGTTAGTGGTAGTGTTGGGGCTAGGTCTAGGGCTAGGTTTAGGGCTATGGTTAGGGTTAGGGTTAGGTTTACTGTTACGGATTAGGGGTTAAGGGTTAGGGTTATTCTTAGCTTTAGGGTTAGTGTTAGGGTTAGGGATTAGGGTTAGTGTTAGGGTCTACGGGTTAAGGTTAGGATTAAGGTTAGAGGCTCGGTTTAGGGTTAGGGTTAGGTTTTAGGGTTACAGTTAGGATTAGGGTTTAGGGTTATGGTTAGGTGATAGGTTTAGGTTTAGGGTTAGATTTAGAGTTTGCTTTAGGGGTTAGGTTTAGGATTAGTGTTAGGGTTAGGTGTTAGGGTTAGGGTTAACGTTAGAGTTAAGGTTAGGGGTTAGGGTTACTGTTAGTGTTAGGGTTTGAGGTTAGGGTTAGGGTTACGGGATAGCGTTAGGGTTAGATTTAGTTGTTAGGGCTGTTAGTGTTAGGGTTATGGTTAGGATTAGCGTTAGGTTTAGTGTTAGCAGCTAGGGTTGTTAGGGTTAGGGTTAGGATTAGGGTGAGGGATAGTGTTAGGCTTAGGGCTAGGGTTAGGGTTAGGGCTAGGGCTAGAGCTAGGGCTAGGGTTAGGGCTAGGTTTAGGGCTAGGGTTAGTGTTTGGTTTGGGTTTAGGTTTAATGCTAGCGCAAGGGCTATGATTATTGCTAGTGCTATGGCTACGGTTAGGTTTAGGGTTAGGGATAGAGTTAGTGTTACGGCTAGGGCTAGGGTTATGGCTAGGCCTAGATTTATGTTTAGGAATGTGGTTAAATTTAGCGCTAGGCTTAGAGTTAGGTTTAGGGTTAGGTCTAGGTTTAGATTTAAGTTTAAGGTTAGGGCTCGGGCTAGGGCTAGCTTTGGGGATAGATTTAGGGTTAGGGTTACTGTCAGGGCTACAACTAGTGCTATGGTTAGGGCTAGGGCTAGGGCTAGGGCAGGGTGAGGTCTAGGGCTAGAACTAGGGATAGGGATAGTGTTAGAGCTAGGGTTAGTGTTAGGGCTTCGGTTATGGTTAGAGTTAGTGGTTAGGGTTAGGTTTAGGGTAGGGGTTAGGATGAGGGTTAGGGTTAGGGGCCACGGTTAGGGTAAAGGTTAGGTTTCTGGGGTTAGGTTCATGGTTATGGTTAAGGTTAGGGTTAGTGGCTAGGGTTAGGGTTAGGATTTGGATTTAGTGTTAGGCTTAGGGGTTAGGGTTAGGTTTACGGTTAAGGTTAGTGTTAGAATTAGGGTTAGGGTTAGTGGTTAGAGTTAGTGTTAGGGTTAGGGTAAGATTTAATGGTTAACTGTTAGGGTTAGAGTTAGAGGTTTTTGGGTTAGGAGATAGGGTTTTTATTAAGGTTAGGTGTTTGGGGTTAGTGTTGGGGTTAGTGTTCGGGTAGGGGTTTCATGTTAGGTTTAGGGGTAAGGGATAGATTAGGTTTAGGATTAGGGTTTAGTGTGAGGGTTAGGTTAGGTCTAGGGATAGGGTTACGGGTAGGGCTAGGGTTAGGGCTAATTGTTAGGGTTAGGGTCAGCGGTTAGGGTTTGGGTTAGTGGTTAGAGGTAGAGTTAGGGTTAGGGTTAGGGGTTAGGGCTAGGGTTAGGGTTAGGGGTTAGGGTTAGAGTTAGTGGTTAGGGGTACATTAAGGTTTAGGGATAGGGGTTAGGGTTAAGATTAAGGGTTAGGGATAGGGGTAGGGTTAGCATTATGATTAGGTTTAGGGTTAGGATTAGGGTTTAGAGTTAGGGCTTGGGTGCAGGTTAAGGTTAGACGTAGGGGTTACGGTTAGCATTATGGTTAATTTAGGGTTAGGGTTTAGAGTTAGGGTTATGGTGAGGGTTAGGGTTTAGTGTTAGGTTTAGGGAGTAGGGTTATGGTTAGGGTTTAGGGCTAGGATTAGGGTTTGGGTTTAGGTTTATGGTTAGTGTTAGGCGTTAGGGTTAGGGTTATTGTAAGGTTTCAGGTTGTGTTAGGGTTCAGGTTAGTGTTAGGGTTATTGGTGAGGATTAGGGGTAGTGTTAGGGGTTAGGTTCAGAGTTAAGGGTTACTTTTAGGGTTATGGTTATGGTTACTGTTTAGGGTTAGGGTTAGGTTAATTTTATGTTTACTGTTTAGTGGTAGGTTTAGGGTTAAGTTTAGGGTTAGTGTTAGGGTTTAGGGTTAGGATTACAGTTAGGGTTGGTGTTAAGGATAGACTTAGGCGTCTGCTTAGGGTTAAGGTTAGGGTTAGGGTTGGGTTTAGGAGTTAGCATTAGGGTTAGGGTTAGGTTTTAGAGTTATAGGGTTAGGTTAGGGTTAGGGTTAGTGTTAGTGTTGTATTAGGTTTAGGGTTACGGTTAGGTTTAGGGATTAGGTTTACGGTTAGTGTTAATAGGTTAAGGTTTGGGTTAGGGTTGGATTTAGGATTAGGTTTAGTGTTCTTGTTAGGGTTATGGCTAGGGATCTGGTTAGGTTTAGGGTTAGTGTCAGGTGTTAGGGTTCGGTTTAGTGTTAGGGTTAGGGTTGGTGTTACATGTTAGGTTTAGGGTTAATGGGCAGGATAGCATTTAGGGTTTAGCATTAGGGTAATGTTTAATGTTACTCTTAGGGTTAACTGTTAGGGTTAGGGTTAGTGGTTTGTTGTTCAGGGTAAGGGATAGTGTTTAGGTTAGGGGTTAGGGTTTTAGGTTAGTGTTAGGGTTGGGGATTTAGTTTTGGGTTTAGGAGTAAGGGATAAGATTAGGTTTAGGATTAGGTATTAGGGTTAGGGTTAGGGTTAAGGTTAAGGGTAAGGATTAGGTTTAGGTTTAGGGTTAGGGTTAGAGGTAGGGTTAGGGATAGGTGTTAGGTTTAGGGTTAGGGTAAGGGGTTAGTGTTTGGGTTAGGCTAGGGTTAGGGTTAGGGGTTAGGGTTGTTAGGTTTCGGGTTAGGATTTGGGGTTAGGTTTATGTTTACAGTTAGTGTTAGGTTTAGGGTTAGAGGTTAGGATTAGGGTTAGGGATAGGGTTGGTGTTAAGGTTAGTGTTAGGGTTTGGGTTAGGCATTAGGGTTATGCTTGGGGGGGTTAGGGTTAGGGTTAGGAGTTAGAGTTAGTGTTAGGGATAGGGTTAGGCATTAGGGTTCGGGTTAGCGATCTGGTTAGGATTTAGGTTTAGGCTTAGCCTGATGGTTAGGATTAGGAGTTATGTTTAGGGTTAGGGGTTAGGGTTAGTTTTAGGTTTAGGGCTAGTGTTAGAGTTATGGTTAGGGATAGGGGTTAGGGTTAGAGTTATAGTTAGGGTTAGGAATTAGGTTTAGGGTTTGTGTTAGCATTAGTGTTAGGCTTATCGGTTAGGGTTAGGTTTAGCATTACTGTTAGGGTTTTTGGTTAGGGTTAGGGGTTATGGCTGTTAGGATTAGGGTTATGTTTATGGTTAGTGTTAGGGTTAGTGTAAGGACTTACTGTTGATAGTGTTAGGGTCAGGGTTAGGGATAGTGTTAGTGTTAGGGTAGGGCTAGGGTTAGTGATAAGGCAAGGGCTAGGGCTAGGGCTAGGGCTAGGGTTAAGTTTAGGGTTAGGGTTAGTGCCAGGGCTAGGGCTAGAACTATGGTTAGGGCTAGGCCTAGGGCTAGGGCTAAGGTGAGGTCTAGACCTAGGTTTAGGGCTAGGGCTAGGTTAGAGCTAGGCTTAGAGTTAGGGCTCGGGTATGGATTAGGGTGAGTTAGGGTTAGGGTTAGGGTTTGGGCTTAGGGTTAGGGTTAGGGCTAGGGTTTAGGGTTAGGGTTAGGTTTTATGGGTAGGGTGAGCGTTAGGTATAGGGTTAGGGATAGGGGTTTGGGTTAGCGTTAGGGGATAGGGTTAGGTTTAGGTTTCAGTTTTGGTTTAGAATTAAGGTTAGGGTTAGAGCTTAGGCCTAGTGTCAGGGTTAGGGTAAGGTTTATTAGTTAATCTTAGGGTTAACTGTTAGGGTTAGAATTTGAGGTTTGGGGTTAGGGGTTAGTGTTACTGTTAATGTTATGGGTTAGGGGTTAGTGTTTGGGGTAGTGTTAGGGTTAGGGGTTTAGTGTTAGATTTAGGGGTAAGGGATAGTGTTAGGTTTAGGGTTAGGTCTTAGTGTTAGTGTTAGTGTTAGGGGTTAGGGTTAGGTTTATGGTTAAGATTGTGGTTAAAGGTTAGGTTTAGGGTCGTGATTAGCATTAGGGTTAGGTTTAGGGTTTATTGTTAGGTTTAGGGTTAAGGTTAGGGTTAGTGTTAGGGTTTTAGGGTTAGGGTTACTGTTTGGGTTAACGTTAAGGTTAGGGATAGGATTAGGGGTTAGGGTTAGTGGTTAGCATTAGTTTTAAGTTTAGGGTTAGTGTTAGAATTAGGTTTAGGGTTAGGTTTAGGTTTAGGGGTAAGGTTTAGGGGTAAGGTTTAGTCTTAGCGTTAGGGTTAGCAGTTAAGGTTAGGGTTAGTTTTAGAGTTTGGGGTTAGGGTTAGGGTTGGGGGTTAGCCTTTGGGTTTGCAGTTAGGGCTGTTAGCGTTAGTTTTATGGTTATGGTTAGGGCTAGGATTAGTATAAGAGGTTAGGGATTTTAGGGTTAGGGTTAAGGTTAGGGATAGTGTTAGGTTTTGGGTTAGGGCTAGGGTTAGGGATAAGGCTATGCTTAGGTTTAGGCTTAGAGTTAGTTTGGGGTTAGGGTTAGGGTTGGGGGTTAGCCTTTGGGTTTGCAGTTAGGGCTGTTAGCGTTAGTTTTATGGTTATGGTTAGGGCTAGGATTAGTATAAGAGGTTAGGGATTTTAGGGTTAGGGTTAAGGTTAGGGATAGTGTTAGGTTTTGGGTTAGGGCTAGGGTTAGGGATAAGGCTATGCTTAGGTTTAGGCTTAGAGTTAGGGTCAGGGCTAGGTCTAGGCCTAGGGTGAGGTGTAGGGCCAGGGCTAGGGCTAGGGCTACGGCTAGCATTAGAGCTAGATTTAGAGTTAGGGCTTAGGTTAGGGTTAGGATTAGGGGTTAGCGTTAGGGTTAGGGTTAGGGGATAGGGTTAACGTTAATGTTAGGGGACACAGGGTAAGGGTTAGGTTTGGGGGTAAGGGTTAATGTTAGGGTTAGGGTTAGGTGTTAGGGTTAAGGTTTGGGTTAGCGGTTACGGTTAGGGCTAGGTTTTATGGTTAGGTTTAGCGTTACGGTTAAAGTTAGGATTGAGGTTAGGGTTAGGGTTAGTTTTCAGGATTAAGGTTAGGAGTTAGAGCTAGGTTTATGTTTAGGTTACGGGTTGGAATTCAGATTAAGGTTAGTGATTAGGGTTAGAGTTAGTGTTAGGTGGTAGGGTTAGGGTTAGGGTTAGTGTTGGGTTAGGGGTAGGGTTAGGGTTATAGATGAGGGCTTTTAGGGATAAGGTAAAGGTTAGGGTTAGTGTCATGGCTAGTATTAAGGCTTAGGGTTGTTAAGGTTAAGGTTAGGTTTAGGGATAATGTTAGGGTTAGGGCTAGGGCTAGGGTTAGGGCTAGGGCAAGGGCTATGGTTAGGGTTAGGGCTAGGGCTAGGGTTAGGGTTAGGATTTGGGTTAGGGCTAGTGTTAGTGTGAGGGTTAGTGTTAGGTCTAGGGTTAGGGTTAGGGTTTAGGGCTAGGGTTAAGGTTAGATGTTAGGGTTAGAGTTAGTGGTTAGGGTTATGGTAATGGTTAGGGACAGGTGTTAGGGTTAGGGTTAGAAGTTACTGTTAGGGTTTAGGGTTAGGGTTAGGTTTAGGGTTAAGGTTTAGTGTTCTGGTATTGTTAGGGTTAGGGTTAGGGGTTACGGTTTTGTGTTATGTTTAGGGTTAGAGTTAGCAGTTAGGGCTTAGGCTTAGCATTAGGCTTATGGATTATGGTTAGCATTACGGTTAGGTTTAAGTTTAGGTTTATGGTTTAGAGTTAGGGTTAGGGTTAGGGTTAAGGTTTAGGGTTAGGGTAGGGTTAGGGATTAGGGTTATGGTTAGGGTTTAGAGTAGGGTTAGGGTTAGGGTTATTGTTTAGGATTAGGCTTAGGGTTAGGGGTTGGGTTCGGTTTACTTTTAGGTTTGCAGTTAGTGTTAATTGTTAGGTTTAGGGTAAATGGACGGGGTAGCATTTAGGGTGTAGTGTTAGGGTAATGTTTAACTGTTAGTCTTAGGTTAACTGTTAGGGTCAAGGTTAGCCATTTGGGGTTCAGGGTTAGGGATAGTGTTAAGGTTAGGGGTTACAGGTTAGGGATTGGGATTACTGTTAGGGTTAGGCATTTAGTTTTAGGTTTAGGGTTAAAGGATAAGGTTAGGATTAGGGTTAGGGTTGTTAGTGTTAGGGTTATTGTTAGGGTTATGAGTTAGGGTTAAATTTAAGTGTAAGTGTTAGGTTTATGTTTAGGGTTAGGGTTAGAAGTAGGGTTAGGGATCAGTGTTAGTTTTAGGTTTATGGTTAGGGGTTAGTGTTCGGGTTAGGGTTAGGGATTAGGGATTAGGGTTTTTAGGGTTCAGTTTAGTGTTAGTGTTAGGGTTTGGAGTCAGATTTGGGTTTATTGTTAGTGTTAGGTTTATGCTTAGGGGATAGCGTTAGGTTTAGTTATAGGGATAGGGTTAGTGTTAGGAGATAGGGTTTGTGTAGGGTTGGAGACACTGTTAGGGTAAAGGTTAGCTTTTGGTGTTAGGGTTAGGGTTAAGTTTAGAGTTAGGGCTTAGGTTTAGGGTTAGGGGTTAGGGTTAGCATTAGGTTTTATTTTTGGGTTACCGTTATGGTTAGGTTTAGGTTTAGGAGTTAGGTTTAGGGTTAAGGTTTAGTTATAGGTTTAGGTTTAGGGTTAAGATTAGACTTATGATTAGTGTTAGTGGTTAGGTTTAGGGTTAGGGTTAGGGTAAGGTTTAATGGTTAGTCTTAGGGTTAACTATTTGGGTTTAAGGTATAGGTTTGCAGTTAGGGGATAGGGGTTGTGTTGAGTTTAGCTGTTTGGGGTTAGTGTTTGGGGATAGTGTTAGGGTTCGGGGTTTAGGATTAGGTTTAGGGTTAGGGTTCAGTGTTAGGGTTATGGGTTAGTGTTAGTGTTGTGGATAAGATTAAAGTTAAGGGTTAGGTTTAGGGTTCCAGTTAGGGTTTGGATTAGGGTTAGTATTTGGGGTTTAGTTTTAGTGTTACGGTTAGGGTTAGCATTAGCTTTAGGGGTTAGGTTTAGAGATAGTTTTAAGGTAGGGCTGGTGTTTGGGTTAGGGTTTGGCGTTAGGTTTAGCATTAGGGTTATGGATAGGGGTTAGGGTTAGAGTTAGGCTTAGGGGTTAGTGTTAGGGTAGGGGTTAGTGTTAGTGGTTAGGGTTAGGTTTTGTGTTAGTGTTAGCGTTAGGGGTTAGGGTTAGGGTAAGGGTACGGTGAGGGATTATGGTTAGGGATAAGTGTAGTGTTAGGGGTTAGGTTTAGAGTTAGGGTTAGTGTTAGGGTTAGGGGTTAGGTCTAGGTTTATGTTTAGGGTTAAGGTTAGAATTAGGATTAGGGTTTGGTGTTAGGGTTAGGGTTAAGGTTAGGGGTTAGGATTAGGGTTAGTGGTTAGCGTTAGGTTTAGGGGTGGGAGTTATGGCTTTTACAGTTAAGGTAATGTTTAGGGTTAGTGTCATTGTTGGTATTATGAGTTAGGGTTGTTAGTGTTAGGGTTAGGGTTAGGGATAATGTTAGGGTTAGGGCTAGGTTTAGGGTTTGGGTTTGGGCTAGGGCTAGGGTTAGTGTGAGGGTTAGTGTAAGGTCTAGTGTTAGGGTTAGGGGTTAGGGTTAGCATTAGTGGTTAGGGTTACGGTAAGGTTTAGGGTTAGGGGTTAGGATTAGGGTTAGGTTTATTGGTTAGGGTTAGGGATAGAGGTTAGGGTTAGCGTTACGATTAGGTTTAGGGTTAAGATTAGTGTTTAGAGTTAGGGTTAGAGTAGGGTTAGTGTTAGGCTTAGGGGTTAGGGTTAGCGTTATGGTTAGGTTTAAGGTTAGCATTTAGAGTTAGGGTTATGATGAGGGTTACGGTTTAGTGTTAGGGTTAGGGATTAGATTTATGGTTAGGGTTTAGGGTTAGGGTTTAGGATTAGGGTTAGTGTTAGGCGTTAGAATTGGGGTTATTATTAGGTTTCAGGTTGTGTTAGGGGTAGGGTTAGTGTTAGGGTTAGTGTTGAGCTTTAGGTTTAGCATTAGCTGGTTAGGTTTAAAGTTAACCGTTACTCTTAGGATAAGGGTTACAGTTAGTGTTTAGGGTTAGGGTTAGGTTAATTTTATGTTTAGGGTTTATTGTTAGGGTTAGGGTTAAGATTAGGGTTAGTGTTAGGGTTTAGGGTTAGGGTTATGGTTATGGTCAGTGTTACGGATAGGCTTAGTCTTCTGCTTAGGGTTAGTTGTAGTGTTAGGGTTGTGTTATGGGATTAGGGTTAGGGTTTGCATTAGGGTTTAGGGTTATGATAGGGTTAGTTTAGGGTTAGGGTTAGGGTTACCGTTAGGGTTAGTGTTATGGCTTAGGGTTAGCGTTAGGCTTAGGGTTAGCGTTAGAGTTAGGGTTAGTGGGTTAAGCTTAGGGTTAGGGTTTGAGTTAGGGTTAGGGTTAGTGTTCTTGTTAGGGTTATGGTTAGGGATAGGGTTAGGTTTAGTGTTAGTGTTAGGTGTTAGGGTTCGGTTTAGTGTTAGGGTTAGTGTTGGTGTTAAGTGTTAGGTTTTGGGTTAATGGTCAGGGTAGCGTTTAGGGTTTAGCATTGGGTAATGTTTAATGGTTAGTCTTAGGGTTAACTGTTAGGGTTAGGGTTAGCGGTTTGTTGTTCAGCGTTAGGGATAGTGTTAAAGTTAAGGGTTATGGGTTAGGGTTTAGGGTTAGTGTTTGACTTAGAAATTTAGTTTTATGTTTAGTGGTAAGGTATTAGATTAGGTTTAGGGTTAGGTGTTAGTGTTAGTGTTAGGGTTAGGGTTAGGGTTATGGGTTAGGGTTAAGGTTAAGGGTAAGGGTTAGGTTTAGGTTTAGGGTTAGGGTCAGAAGTAGGGATAGGGGTAGGTGTTATGTTTAGGGTTAGGGTTAGGGGTTAGTGTTTGGGTTAGTATTAGGGTTAGGGGTTAGGGTTGTTAGGTTTCAGTAAGGGTTAGGGTTAGGATTTGGGGTTAGGTTTAGGTTCATGGTTAGTGTTAGGTTTAGGTTTACAGGTTAGGATTAGGGTTAGTGTTAGGTGTTAGGGTTAGGGTTAGGCGTTAGGGTTTCTGTTAGGGGGCTTGGGTTATGGTTAGAGATTATAATTAGGATTAGGGTTAGGGACAGGAGTAAGAGTTCAGGTTAGTGATATAGTTAGGAATTAGGTTTAGGCTTAGGATTTGGTTTAGGGTTAGGATTAGGGGTCATGTTTAGGGTTAGGGTTTAGGGTTAGGTTTAGATTTACGGTTAGTGTTAGTATTATGGTTAGGGATAGGGGTTAGTGTTATTGTTACTGTTAGGGTTAGGAATTAGGTTTAGGTTTTGTGTTAACGTTAGGGTTAGGCTTATCGGTTAGGGTTAGGTTTAGTGTTAGTGTTAGGGTTTTCAGTTAGGGTTAGGGGTTAGAGCTGTTAGGGTTAGGGTTATGTTTATGGTTAGGGTTAAGGTTAGTGTAAGGGCTTAATGTTGTTAGTGTTAGGGTCAGGGTTAGGCATAGTGTTAGTGTTAGGGGGGGGTAGGGTTAGTGATAGGGCAAGGTCCTGGGCTAGGCCAAGGGCTAGGGTTAGGTTTAGGTTTAGGGTTAGTGCCAGGGCTAGGGCTAGGACTATGGTTAGGGCTAGACCTAGGGCTAGGGCTAGGTTGAGGTCTAGGGCTAGGGTTAGGGCTAGGGCTAGTTTAGAGCTAGGGTTAGAGTTATGGCTAGGGTACGGATTAGGGTGAGTTAGGGTCAGGATTAATGTTTGGGCTTAGAGTTAGGGTTAGGTTTAGGGTTTAGGGTTACGGTTAGGGTTTATGGGTAAAGTCAGCGTTAGGGATAGTGTTAGGAATAGGGGTTATTGTTAGTGTTAGTGTGAGGGGCAAGGGTTAGGTTTAGATTTCAGGTTAGGGTTAGAAGTAAGGCTAGGGTTAGGGGTTAGGCCTAGAATCAGGGTTACATAAGGTTTGTCAGTTAGTCTTAGGTTTAAATATTAAGGTGAGGGTTTGAAGTTTGTGGTTAGGGGTTAGTGTTACTGTTAACGTTAGGGCTTAGGTGTTATTGTTTGGGGTTAGTGTTAGGTTTAGGAGTAAGGGATAGAGTTAGGTTTAGGGTTCAGTGTTAGTGTTAGTGTTAGGGGTTAGGGTTAGGTTTATGGTTAAGATTATGTTTAACGGTTAGGTTTAGGATTCAGCTTAGGGTTACGGGCTAGTGTTAGGATTAGGGTTAGGTTTAGGTTAGTGTTAGGGTTAGGGTTAAGGTTAGGGTTAGTGTTAGGGTTTAGGGTTAGGGTCACAGTTTGGGTTAACATTAGGATTAGGGCTTAAGTTTAGGATTAGGGGTTAGCGTTATGTTTAAGTTTAGGGTTAGTGTTAGGGTTAGGGTTAGGGCTATGAATAGAGCTAGGGCTAGTGGTAGGGCTAGCGTCACGTCTTGGGTTAAGGCTAGGGATAGGGCTAGGTTTAGAAATAGGGGTAGAGTTAGGACTTGGTTTAAGTTTAGGGTTACAGGTTAGGGTTAGGATTACAGTTAGGGGATAGTGTTAGGGTTAGGGTTAGGAGACACGGTTAGCGCAAATGTTAGGTTTTGGGGTTAGGGTTAAGGTTAGGGGATAGGTTTAGGCTTAGTGGTTAAGGTTATGGTTAGGGTTAGAGGTTAGTGTTAAGGTTAGGGTTTATGGTTAGGGCTGGCATTAGGTTCAGTGTTAGGATTCAGGTTTAGAGTTAGGGTTAGGGGCTAGGGTTAGGTTTAGGTTTAGGGTTAGGGTTAGAATTACTGTTAGAGTTAGTGGTTAGATTTAGAGTTAGGGTAGGGTAACGCTTAATATTTAGTCTTAGGGTTAACTGTTAGGGTTAGGGTTAGAAGTTTGGGGTCAGTGGATAGGGTTTGTGTTAAGGTTAGGGATTTGGGGTTAGTGTCTGGGTTATGGGTTTAGTGTTAGGTTTAAGGGTATGGGATAGGATTAATTTTAGGGTTAGGGGTAGTGTTAGGGTAATGGGTTAGTGTTAGGGTTATGGTTAAGATTAAGCTTAAGGGTTAGGTTTAGGGTTCCAGTAAGTGTTTGAAGTTATGGTTAGTGTTAGCGTTAGGGTTTGGGGTTAGGTTTAGGGTTATGGTTAGGGTTAGAATTAGGGTTATGGGCTAAGGTTAGGGGTAGTGTTAGGGGCTAGGGTGAGGGTTAGGGTGAGTGGTTAATGTTAGGGTTAGGTTTAGGGGTATGGGTTAGGGGTTATGGTTGTTAGGGTTCGGGCTTGGGTTTGGGTTAGTGTTTGGGGTTAGGTTTAGTGTTATGGTTAGGGTTAGGTTTATGGTTAGTGTTAGGGGTTAGTGTTAGGGTTAGGGGTAAGGTTCAGGGTAAGGGTTAGGGTTAGGGGTTATGGTTAGAGTTAGGGAAAATGTTATGGTTAGGGTTAGGGCTAGGTTTATGTTTAGGGTTAAGGTTAGAATTAAGATTAGCGTTAGTGGTTAGGGTTAGGGGTTATGGTTAGGGTTTGGTTTAGCATTAGGGTTAGTGTTACAGTTATGTTTAGTGGTAAGGGCTTTTAGGATTAGGATAGTGGTTAGGGTTAGTGTCATTGTTAGTATTAGGGGTTAGGGTTATTAGGCTTATGGATAATGTTAGAGTTAGGGCTAGGTTTAGGGCTAAGGTTAGAGTTAGGGTTTGGGCTAGGACTAGGGTTAGTGTGAGGGTTAATGTTAGGTCTAGTGTTAGGGTTAGGGTTAGGGGTTAGGGCTAGGGTTAGGGTTAGGGTTAGGCATTAGGGTTAGGGTTAGTGGTTAGGGTTACAGTAAGGATTAGGTATATTGGTTAGGGTTGGGGTTAGGGTTAGGGGTTAGGGTTAGGGTAAGGGTTAGGAGTTAGTGTTCGTGTTACATTTAGGGTTAGGGTTTAGAGGTTAGTGTTAGGGATACGGTTAGGGTTAGTCATTAGAGGTTAGGGTTAGGGTTATGGTTTGGTTTAGGGTTAGGGTCTGGGTTTAGAATTAGGGTTAGGGTGAGGGTTAGGGTTTAGGCTTAGGGTTAGGTTTATGGATTAGGGTTATGGTTAGGGTTTAGGGTTAGGGTTAGGGTTAGGGTTTAGGTTTAGGGTTAGGGGTTAGTGTTAAGGTTATGGTTAGGGTTAGGGTTGTGTTGGGTTAGGGTTAGAGGTGAGGGTTAGAGAGTGTTAGGGGGGTAGGTTTCGAGGTAAGGGTTACTTTTAAAGTTAGGCTTGCAGTTAGTGTTTAGGGTTAGGGTTAGTTTAGGTTCAGGTTTAGGGTTTTGTGTCAGGGTTAGCATTATCGTTAGGGTTTCGGGTTAGTGTTATGGTTAGGGTTAGTGTTAGGTTTAGGCTTAGGCTGACATTTAGGGTTAGGGTTAGGGTTCAGATTATGGTTTGTGTTAGGGTTTAGGGTTAGGGTTACTGTTAAGGTTAGCATTTAGGGTTATGATAAGGTGAGGTTAGGGTTAGTGTTAGTGTTAGAGTTGTGTTAGGTTTAGGATTAGCAGTAAAGATTAGCGTTAGGGTTAGTGTTAGTGGGTTAAGGTTGGGATTAGGTTTGGAGTTTGGATTAGGATTAGTGTTCTAGTTATGCTTGTAGTTAGAGATAGGGTTAGGTTTAGGGTTAGTGTTAGGTGTTAGGGTTCGGTTTAGTGTTAGGGTTAGGGATAGTGTTAAGTATTAGGTTTAGGTGTAATTGTCATGGTAGCATTTAGGGTTTAGCAATAGGGTAATGTTTAATGGTTAGTCTTAGGGTTATCTGTTAGTGTTAGGGTTAGCAGTTTGGGGTTCTGGGTTAGGGATAGTGTTAAGGTTAGGTATTAGGGGTTATGGTTGGGGTTATCATTAGGGTTAGGGGTTTAGTTTTAGGTTTAGTGGTTAGGGATTAGATTAGGTTTAGGGTTACGGGTTAGTGATAGGGTTAGGGTTATGGGTTAGGGTTAATTTAAGGGTAAGGGTTAGGTTTAGGTTTGGAGTTAATGTTAGAAGTAGTTTTAGGGATAGGTGTTAGGTTTAAGGTTAGGGTTAGCGGTTAGTGTTAGGTTTAGGGGTAAGGGATAGGGTTAGGTTTAGGGTTAGGGGTTAGTGTTAGGGTTAGGGGTTAGGTTTATGGTTAAGTTTATGTTTAAAGGCTAGGTTCAGGGTTCAGGTTACTGTTAGGGGCTAGTGTTAGTGTTAGGGTTAAGGTTATGGTTAGGGTTAGTTTTAGGTTTATGGTTAGGGTTTAGCGTTAGGGTTAGTGTAAGATGGTTAGGTTTAGAGTTAAGGGTTACTTTTAGGGTTAGGGTTACGGTTAGGGTTTAGGGTTACGGGTAGTGTTAGGTTTAGGATTAAGACTTAGTGTTAGGGTTAGTGTTAAGGTTAGGGTTAGTGTTAGGGTTTAGGTTTAGGGTTACAGTTAGGGTTAATGTTAGGGTTTGGCTTAGGCTTAGGCTTAGGGTTATGATTAGGGTTAGGGATTGGAGTTATGATAGGGTTAGTTTAGGGTTAGGGTTAGGGTTAGTGTTAGGGTTGTGTTAGTTTTAGGGCTAAGGTTAGGGTTAGGGATTAGGGTTAAGGTTAGTGTTAGGGGGTTAGAGTTAGTGTTAGGGTTAGGAGTTAGGGTTTGGGTTAGTGTTCTCGTTAGGTTTGTGGTTAGGGATAAGGTTATGTTTAGGTTTAGGGTTAGGTGTTAGGGTTAAGTTTAGGGTTATCGTTATGGTTCGGGT
Source organism: Lemur catta (assembly GCF_020740605.2). Lineage (NCBI taxonomy): Eukaryota > Metazoa > Chordata > Mammalia > Primates > Lemuridae > Lemur > Lemur catta. The sequence goes on along the minus strand of NC_059133.1, from coordinate 109,479,406 downwards.
TAGTGTTAAGTGTTAGCTTTAGGGTTAATGGTTAGGGTAGCATTTAAGGTTAAGGGTTAGGGTAATGTTTAACGGTTAGTCATAGGGTTAACTGTTAGGTTTAGGATTAGCGGTTTGGGATTTGGGGTTAGGGATAGTGTTAAGGTTAGGGGTTAGGCTTTTGCGTTAGTATTAGGGTTAGGCGTTTAGTTTTAGGTTTAGGGGTAAGGGATACGGTTAGGTTTAGGGTTAGGGGTTAATGTTAGGGTTACGATTAGAGTTATGAGTTAGGGTTAATGTTAAGGGTAAGCGTTAGGTTTAGCGTTAGGGTTAGTATTAGAAATAGGGTTAGAGATAGGTGTTAGGTTTAGGGTTAGGGTTAGGGGATAGTGTTCGCGTTAGGGTTGGGGATAGTGTTCGGTTTAGGGTTAGGGATAGGCATTAGTAGTTTCGGATTAGGGTTAGAGTTTAGGGTTATGTTTATGGTTTGGGTAAGAGCTAGGGTTACTCTTAGGGTTAGAATTAGGGATTAGGGTTAGGGGTTAGGGCTAGTTTTCTGTATAGGGTTAGGGTTAGTATTAGGATTAGGGTTAGGTGTTAAGGTTAGGATTAGGGTTAGCATTAGGATTACGGTTAGGGGTTAGGGCTTTTAGGGTTAGGGTAATGGTTTGGGTTAATGTTAAGGTTAGTATTAGGGATTAGGGTTGTTATGGTTGGGGTTAGGTTTTTTGTTAATGTTAGTGTTAGGGCTAGGGCTAGGGTTAGGGCTAGGGCTAGAACTAGGACAAGGGCTATGGTTAGGTCTAGAGTTAGGTCTAGGGCTATTGTTAGGTCTAGGTCTAGGGCTAGGGTTAGAGCTATGGTTACACGTAAGGGTAGGATAAGGGTTAGGTTTATGGGTTACGGTTAGAGTGAGGGTTAGGTGTTATGGTTAGGGTAACCTTTAAGGTCTTTGGTTAGAATTAGGGTTAGGCATTAGGGATAGGGGTAAGGGTTAGCGTTAGGGTTAGGGTTATGGTTTAGGGTTAGGGTTTATGCTTTGGGCTAGCGTTAGGGTTAGGGTTAGGATTAGGGGTAAGTGGTAGGTTTAGAGGATAGGGTTAAGTTTAGGTTTGGGGTTAGGGTTAGAATTTGGGTTAGGGTGAGGGGTTAGGGTTAGTGTTAGTGTTAGGGTAAAGTTTAACAGTTATTCTTAGGGTTAACTGTTAGGGTTAGGGTTTGAGATTTGGTGTTAGGGTTTAGGGTTTGTGTTAAGGTTAGGGGTTAGGGTTAGAGTCTGGGGTTAGTGTTAGGGTTAGTGGCTTAGTGTTAGGTTTAGGGGTAAGTGACAGGGTAAGGTTTAGGGTTAGGGGTTAGTGTGAAGGTTAGGGGTTAAGGTTAGGGTTTTGGTTAAGATTAGGTTTAAGGGTTGGGGTTAGGGTTAGGGTTGGGGGCTAGTGTTTGGATGAGGGTGAGGGTTAGGGTTAGGGTTAAGATTAGTCATAGGGTTAGGGTTAGAGTTCAGGGTTAGGGTTAGGTTTTGGTTTAAGCTTTGGGTTAGAATTAGGGTTAGGGATTCGGGTTATGGTTAGCGGTTTTGGTTAGTGTTACAGTTACCGTTAGGTTTATGGTTAGGGGTCAGGGTTAGGGTTAGCATTCGGCATAGGGTTTGGGATAATGGTTAGTGTTACGGTTAGCGTTTGGGGTTAGGTTTAGGGTTATGGTTAGGGTTAGGTTTAGGGTTACAGTTAGGGTTATATTTGGGGTTAATGTTAGTGTTAGGTGTTAGGGGTTAGGGTTTGGTGTTAGGGATTAGGGTTAGGGTTAAGGTTAGAGTTAGGTTTAGGCTTTAGTGTTAGGCTTAGGGTTAGGTTTAGGGGTTAGGTTTAGGGTTACAGTTAGGGGTTAGGGTTAAGGTTTTTGGTTAGATTTAGGGCTTTAATTAGGGTTTGTGTTTAGAGTTAGGGTTAGGTGTTTCTGTTAGGGTTAGTGTTAGGGATAAAGGATTCTGTTTGCGGTTATGGTTAGGGGTAAACTTACGGTTAGGTTTAGGGTTAGGGGTTAAGATTAGTGTCAGGTTTAGAGGTTAGTGTTAGGGTTAGTGTTTTTGGATAGGGTTAAGGTTAGGGTTAAGGTTAGGGATTAGGGATTCTGCTTGCGGTTATGGTTAGGGGTAAACTTAGGGTTTGGATTAGGGTTAGGGGTTAGGATTAGGGTCAGGTTTAGAGGTTAGTGTTAGGGTTAGTGTATGGGGTCAGGGGTTATGGTTAAGGGTAAAGGTTAGGATTAGGATTAGGATGAATTGTTATGGTGAGGTTTATTGGTTTTTTGGGTTAAGGATTAGGGTTAGGGGTTATGTTTAGGGTTAAGTTTTCGGCTTAGCATTAGGTTTAGAGTTAAGTGTTATGGTTCTGGTTAGGGCGTTATGATTAGGTTTAGGGTTCAGGGTTAATGTTAGGGTTAGGGGTTAAAGTTAGGATTAGGGTTAGGGTTAAGTGTTAACATTACGGTTAGGGCTTAGTGATAGTGTAAGGGGTTAGGTTTAGGGTTACGTTTAGGGCTAGGCATTAGGTAAGGGTCAGAATTAGTATTAAGTGTTAGGGTTAGGATTACTGTTAAGTGTTTTGGTTAGGGTTAGGGTGTAGTGTTAGGGTGAAGGGTTAAGAGTTAGGGTTAGGTTTACGCGTTAGGGTTGGCATTAGCTTTTAAGGTTAAGTTTAGTGTTTAGAGTTAGTGTTGGGGGTTGGTGTCAGAGGTTAGATTTAGGGTTTGGGGTTAAGGTAAGTGTTAGAGCTTAGATTTAGCAGTTAGTTTAAGGGCACAGGACCAGTACAATCTATGGTGAGAGGGGTCCGGACAGGGTCACTGCAACACCACACCATCGTACCCTGGGCCTTGGGCCCTGACTGTCATGCAACACTCAGGCAGAGCCTCATATCATGCATGGCGTGGCTGGACTGTAGGCATGCTGAACTCTGAGAATGGAATAAGTGTGGGAAATATGTTTAGGGGTTAGGGGCCAGGGTTAGTGTTAGGGTTAGGGCTTACATTTAGCATTAAGATTAGGGTTTAGGGTTAGCGTTAGGTTTAGGGGGAGGGTTAGAGTTAGGGTTTAGGGTATGGGTTAGGGTTAGGGTAAGGTGTTAGGGTTAGCATTAGGTTTTACAGTTAGCATTAAGGTTATTGTTAGGTGTTATTTTTAGGGTTATGGTGAGGGATTAGGGTTTCAGATTCAGGTTAAGACATGAGCTGTGTATGATCTATCAGGGGTGGGGAACTGGGAAGATCGCCTGGGCCCCACTCCATTGTACACAGGGCATGGGCCTCAGCCTTTCAAGTAGGACACAGGGGCATAGCCTCATCTCATGCATGGCATGGGTGGATTGTAGGCTTCTTTAACTTTTCAAATTGAAGAGGTCTGAGAATTAGATTTGGGTTTAGGGTAAGGGGTTAGGATTAAGGTTAGGGTTAGGTGTTAGGGACTAGGATTAGGTGTATGGGTTATGGTTGAGGTTAGAATTAGTGTTAGGGTTAGTGTTATGGTTAGGGATTAGGACTATGTTTAGTGGTTAGGTTTAGGTTTAGGGTTAGGGGTTGTGGTTAGGGTTAGGGATTAGCGTTAATGTTAGCAGTTAGACTCATGGGTTACAGTAGAGCAAGGGGTTAGGGTTAGTGTTAGGGTTAGGACTTACGTTTACTGATTAGTGTTAGGGCAAGGGCCCTGTCCAGTCTATGGGGCACTGGTGGTGTGGAGCATGGCTGTGTCCCCACTGCATTGTACCCTGGGTCTTTAGGCTCTGTCACGCAGGACTCAGGCAGAGCCTCATCTCATGCATGGCATGGCTAGATAGTAGATTTGCTTAACTCCTAGAATGGAAGAAGTGTGAGCATTAGACTTAGGGTTAGGATTAGGGTTAGTGTTTAGGATTAGGTTTAGTGTTAGGGTAAAGGGTTAGGGTTAGGAATATAGTTAGGGTTTGGGGCTAACATTAGTGTTAGGACTAGTGTTTAGGGTTAGGGTTTAGGGTTAGGGTCGTTGTTTGCTTAGGGTTAGGGCTAGGTTCATTGTAAGGGGTACGGTTAGGGTGAGGGTTAGCATTCTAGGATTCGTGTTAGTGGTTAGGTATTATGCTTTTGGTTATGGATTCGTGTTAGAGTTAGGGCTTCGGGGTTGGGATTAGGGTTAGGGTTAGGGATGAGGGTTAGTTTCAGAGGTTAGGGTTAAGCTTAGGGTTAGGTTTAGGGGTTAGGTTTAGCCTTAGGGTTAGAGTTAGGGGTTAGAGTTAGGGATTAGGGTTAAGGCATGGGCCCTATCTGCTCTATGCAGGGTCGGGACTGGGAGTATGGCCAGTAATCCACTCCGTTGTTCCCAGGTTATGGGACCCTGGCTCTCATGTGTGACACAGGAGCGGAGCGTCATCTCACGCATCGCATGTGTTGGTTGTAGGCTTGCTTATATCTGAATGGAAGAAGTGTGAGAATTACATTTAGGGTTAGGGTAACGGGTTAAATTTATGGTTAGGGATAGGTTCTGTGGTTTGGGTTATGGTTAGGGTTTAGAGTTAGTGTTGGGTGTTAGGGTCAGGGGTTAAGTTTAGGGTTAGGGGTTAGGGTTAGTGTTAGGGCTTAGATAGAGTGGTCCTCTGTAAGGGAAGGGGACCTGTCTAGTCTATGGTGACAGGAATGCAGACAGCATCACCGCAACACCACACCATCGTACACTGAGCCTTTGGCCCTGACCCTCATGCATGACTCAGGGAGAAACTAATCTCATGCATGGCATGGCTGTGTTGTAGGCTTGCTTAACTCTGTGAATGGAAGAAGTATGAGAATTAGGGTTAGGGTTATGGTTAGGGTTTTGGGGTTATGGGTTAGGGTTAGTGTTAGGGTTAGGGGAGTGGGCTTAGGGATTGGGGTTAGTGTTAGGATTAGGGGTTAGGGGCTAGGTTTAGGGGATAGGGTTAGGGTTAGGGTTAGGTCTAGCATCAGGGGGTTGGTGTTAGGGTTAGGGTTAGGGTTAGATTTAAGGGTTAGGATACGGGGTAATGGTTAGGGTTAAAGTTAAGTTTAAAGGTTAGGATTAAAGTTAACGGTTATGGTTAGTTTTAGTGTTAAGTGTTATGCATAGGGTTAGGGTTAAGGGTTAGGGTGTTAACAGTTAGGGTTTGGGTTAAGAGTTTGGGTCTGGGTTAGTTTTTAGGGTTAAGGGTTAGGATTAGGGTTAAGGGTTAGGGTTAGTGTTAGGATTAAACGTTAGTATTAGGGTTAAAGCTCAAGGTTAGGGCTAGGGTTAAGGGTTAGGGTTAGGGTTAAAGTTTAGGGTTAGGTTAAGGGTTAAGGTTTTTGATTAGAGTTAGGGTTAGCATTAACAGTTAGGGTTAAGTTTAAGGTCAAGTGTTAGGATTAACAGTTAGTCTTAGGGTTAAGTTTTAGATTTATGGGTTTCAGGTTATGGGTTAGGGTTTTTGTTAGGGTTAAGTGTTAGGGGTTAAGCTTTGGGGTTAGTGTTAGGTTTAGGGGTTATGTGTTAGGTTTACAGGTTAGGGTTAGGGTAGGGTTCAGGTTTAGGGGTTAGTGTTCGGGTTAAGTGTTAGGGTTAGGGTTAACGGTTAATATTCTGGTTAAGGGTTAGGTTTGGTGTTAGGTTTAAAGTTTAGTGTTAGGGTTAAAGTTTATGGTTAGGCTTAGGGTTAAGGGTGAGTTTTAGTGTTAAGGTTAGAGGTTACGTTTAGGTTTCGGGTTAATTGTTAGGGTTAGGATTAGGGTTAGGATTAAGGCTTATGGTGAGGGTTAACGGTTAGGACTAGGGTTAAGGGTTAGGTTTGGGGTTTAGGGTTAGTGTTAAGGTTTCGGGTTAGCGTTAGGTTTGGTATTAAAAGTTATTTTTATGGTAGATATTAGGATTAAGTTTAGGGTTCATGGTTGGGTTTAGGGTTAGGGGTTAGGGTTAAGGGTTAGGAATAATGGTTTGGGTTATGGTTAGGGTTAAGGGTTAGAGTGAGGTTTACCGGTTAATCTTAGGGTTAAGTGTTAAGGTTAGGGTTAGGGGTTTGGGGTTACGAGTTAGGGTTAGTGTGAGCATTAGGGTTTAGGTGTTAGGGTTAGGGTTATGGCTTAGGGTTAGGTTTAGGGTTCTCAGTTAGTGTTAGGATTAGGACTAGGGGTTAATGTTAGGGTTAGGTGTTAGAGTTAGGATTAGGGTTAAGAGTTAGTGTTAGTGTTACAGTTAATTGTTCAGGTTAGGGTTAAGGTTTAGGGTTAGTGTCAGGGGGTAAGTGTTAGTGTTAGTTTTAGTGGTTAGGGTTGAGGGTTAGAATTAGGGTTAAAGGTTAAGGTTAGGATTAGGGTTAAGGGTTAGTATTAGGGTTAAGGGTTTGTGTTATGGTTAGGGTTAAGGGTTAAGGGTTAGGGTTATTGGCTATGGTTAGCTTTAGGTTTAAGAGTTAGGGTTAGGGTTAGGGTTTGTGGTTTAGTTTTAGGGTTAGCTTTAAGGTTTCAGGTTATGCTTAGTGTTAGAGTTAAGTGTTATGGTTAGGCTTAGTGGTTAAGGTTAGGATCAGGGTTCACGGTTAGGGTAAGAGGTTAAGGTTAGGGTTAGGGTTTAGGGTTAGGGTTAAGGTTAGGTCTAGGCTTTAGGGTAAGGTTTAGGGATTAGTTGTTACGGTTATAACTTGGAGTTAGGGTTAGAATCATGGAATAGGCGTTGTTGTCCATGTAATTGTCATGAATTACGGTTAGGTTAAGGGGTTAAAGTTAGGGTTATTGTTAGGTTTACGTGTTAAGGTGACCAATAGGGTTCGATTAGGTGTTATATTTAGGGTTAGGATATGGGTTAGGGGTAGTGATTATGCTTAGGGCCTGGGCTCTGTCTGCACTGGGGGTGGTTAGGGTGCTGGGATTGTCACCGGGAACCCACTCTATCATACCCTGAGTATGAGTCCCTGGGATTCCTGCAGGACACAGTGACAGAGCCTCCTTTCATGCATGGCATGTGAGGGTTGTAGGCATTCTTAACTCTGAGAAAGCAAGAAGTCTGAGAATTAGATGTAGGGTTAGGATTATGGTTAGTATTAGGGATTAACGTTAGTGTTAGGGTGAGGGCTTAAGGTTAGTGGTTAGGGTTATGGTTAGGGTGCTTGTTTGGTTAGGGTTAGGGATTCAGATGTTGTAAGTGGTAGTGTTAGGCTTAGGGCTGTCATTAGGGTTAGGGTTAATGTTTTACAGTTAGTGTTGTGGTTTAGGTACTACTGTTATGCTTATGAGTTAGGGTTAGATTTAGGGGTTAGAGGTTGGGTTTAGCATTAGGGTTAGGGTTAGGGTTAGCAATAGGGTTAGACTTAGGTGTTAAGGTTAGGGTTAGGGGTAGCGGTTAATATTGGGGATTAGGGTTAATGCATGGGCCCTTTCTGCTCTATGCCGGGTCAGGAACAGGGAGCATCACCGGGACCCCACTCCATTGTACCCAGGGCATGGGACCCTGCCTCTAACTTGGGATACTGGGGAGGAGCCTCATCTCATGCATGGCTTGGGTTGGTTGTAGGATTCCTTATCTCTGTGATTGGAAGTGTGACAATTACATTTAGGATAAGGATAAGGGGTTAGGATTACCGTTAGGGTTAGGGATTAGGACTAGGTTTAAGGGTTAATGTTAGAGTTAGGGGTTAGGGTTAAAGTTAGGGTTTAGAGTTAGGGTTGGGGTTTATGGTCCGGGGTTAGGTTTAGGGTTAGGTGTTAGGGTTAGTGTTAGGGCTTAGATTTACAGGTTAGTTTAAGGGCACAGGACCTGTCTACTATAGTGAGAGGGGTCGGGCAGGGTTGCTGCGAAACCACTGCATCGTACCCTGGGCCTAGGGCCCTGACTGTCATGCAGCACTCAGGCGGAGCCTCATCTCATGCATGGCATGGCTGGATTGTAGGCTTGCTTAACTGTGAGAATGGAAGAAGTTTGAGAAACAGTGTTACGGTTAGGGTTAGGGGTTTTGAGTTAAGGGTTAGGGTTACTATGAGGGTTAGGTGTTAGGTTTAGGGTTAGCAGTTAGTGTTTGGGTTAGGACTAGGGGTTTGGGTTACGGTCAGGTGTAAGTGTTAGGATTAGGGTTAAGAGTTAGGGTTACAGTTAAGTGTTAGCCTTAAGGTTTAGGGTTAGGGTCAGGGTTAACGGTTAGTGTCAGTGTTAACAGTTAGGGTTGGGATAAGCGTTAGGATTAGGGGTTAGGCTTAAGGGTTAGGATTAGGATTAAGGGTTAAGGTTAGGGTTAGGGTTAAGGGTTAGTATTAGTGTTAAGAGTTTGTGTTAAGGTTAGGTTTGAGGGTTAAGTTTAGGGTTAATGGTTAGGGTTAGGTTTAGGGTTAAGGGTTAGGGTTAGGGTTTGTGCTTTAGTTTTAGGGTTAGGTTTAAGGGTTCAGGTTAGGAGTAGTGTTAGAGTTAACCATTATGGTTAGGCTTAGCAGTTAGGGTTAATATCAGGGTTCAGGGTTAGTGTAAGAGGTTAGATTTATGGTTAAGGGTTAGGGTTAGGTTTATGTTTAGGGGTAGGGTTATGGGTTAGGGGTAGTGTTTATACTTAGGGCATGAGCCCTAGCTGAACTAGGGTGGTGAGTTGAGGGGCTGGGATTGTCGTCAGGAACGTACTCTATCATACACTGTATATGGGCTCGTGGGTTTTATGCAGGACACAGTGGCAGAGCCTCCATATACGGATGACATGGGAGGATTGTAGGCTTGCTTAACTCTGAGAATGGAAGAAGTCTGAGAATTAGATTTAGGGTTAGTATTATGGTTAGGATTAGGGATTAACAGTGTTAGGGTGAGGGCTTAGTGTTAGGGGTTAGTGTTAGGGTTAGGGCGATTGTTTGGTTAGGGTTAGGGCTAGAGATGTTGTAAGTGGTAGTGTTAGGCTTAGGGTTGTCATTAGGGTTAGGGTTATGGTTAGTGTTTTACAGTTAGTGTTATGGTTTAGGTACTATGGTTATGGTTACAGGTTAGGGTTAGAGTAAGAGATTAGAGGTTCGGTTTAGTGTTAAGGTTAGGGTTAGTGTTAGCAGTAGGGTTAGGTTTAGATATTATGGTTAGGGTTAGTGGTAGCGGTTAAGCTTAGGGATTAGGGTTAACGCATGTGCCCTATCTACTCTATGCTGGGTTGGGAACAGGGAGCATCACCGGGACCCCACTCCATTGTACCCAGGGCGTGGGACCCTGCCTCTCACTTGGGATGCTGGGGTGGAGCTCATCTCACGCATGGCTCGGGTTGGTTGTAGGCTTGCTTATCTCTGCGAATGGAAGAAGTGTGAGAATTACTTTTAGGATAAGTGTAAGGGATTAAGAATATGGTTAGGGTTAGTGACTAGGAGTAGGTTTAGGTGTTAGGGTTAGGATTAAGGGTTCATGTTAAGTTAGGGTTTAGAGTTAGTGTTGGGCGTTAGGCATAGGGGTTAGGTTTAGGGTTAGGTGTTAGGGTTTATGTTAGGGCTTAGATTTAGTGGTTAGTTTAAGGGCACAGGACCTGTCTATCTATGGTGAGAGGGGGGCGGGCAGGGTCGCTGTGACACCACTCCATCCTACACTGTACCTAAGACCCTGACTGTCATGCAGCACTCAGGCGGATCCTCGTCTCATGCATGGCATGGCTAGATTGCAGGCTTGTCTAACTCTGAGAATGGAAGAAGTGTGAGAATTAGATTTAGGGTTAGGGTTAGTGTTAAGGTTAGGGGTAGGGTTAGGGTTAGGGCTTCGGGTTTAAGTTAGGGTCAGGGGTTAGGGGTAGCATTAGGTGTTAGTGTTAGCATTAGGGTTATGGTTAGGTGTTATGTTTAGGGTTAGGGTCAAGGTTTAGGGTTATGGATTCAGGTTAGGACATGGGCCCTATCTGATCTATCAGTGGTGGGCAACAGGGAAGATCGCCTGGGCCCCACTCCATTGTACACAGGGCATGGGCCCCTGCCTTTCATGTAGGCTACAGGGTCAGAGCTTCATCTCACGCATGGCATGGGTGGATTGTAGGCTTCCTTAACTTTTCAAATTGAAGAAGTTTGAGAGTTACATTTGGGGTTAGGGTAAGGGGTAAGGATTAAGGTTAGGGTTAGGTTTTCAGGACTAAGATTATATTTAGGGATTACGGTTAGAAGTTAGAATTAGGGTTAAGGTTACAGTTACAGTCAAGGATTAGAATTATGTTTAATAGTTAGGTTTAGGTTTAGCGTTAGGGGTTATGGTTAGGATTAGGAATTTGGGTTACTGTTAGGATTTAGGTTCATGGGTTACTGTTAGGGCTAGGGATTCATGTTAGTGTTTGCTTAGGTTTAATGATTAGTGTCAGTGCACAGGCCCTGTCTACTCTATGTGGCACAGGGGGTGTGGAGTGTAGGTGCGTCCCCGCTCCATCATACCATGGGTCTTGGGCTCTGATCGTAACGCAGGACTCAGGCAGAGCCTCATCTCACACATGGAATGGCCAGATTGTAGGCTTGCTTAAGTCCTAGAATGGAAGAAGTGTGAGAATTATATTTTGGGTTAGGATTAGGGTTAGGGTTTAGATTTAGGGTAAAGGGTTAGGGTTAGGAATATCATTAGGGTTAGAGGCTAACTTTAGTGTTAGTGCTAGGGTTTAGGGTTAGGGGTTAGGGTGAGGGTCGTTGTTCGGTTAGGGTTACGGCTAGGTTCATTGTAAGGGGTAGGGTTAGGGTTAAGGATGTGGTTAGGGTAAGAGTTAGGGATAGCGTTTTATGGTTAGTGTTATTGTTTATGTATTATGGTTTTAGTTATGGGTTCGTGTCAGTGTTAGGAATTAGGGGTTGGGGTTAAGGTTAGGGATGAGGGTTAGTTTGAGAGGTTAGGGTTAAGCTGAGAGTTACGTTTAGTTCGTAGGTTTAGCTTTAGGCTTAGGGTTAGGGGTTAGAGTGACGAATTAGGATGAAGGCATGGGCCCTATGTGCTCTATATGGGGTCGGGACTGGGATCATCGCCGGGACCGCACTTGGTTGTGCCCAGTTCATGGGACCTTGCTCTCATGTGGGATACAAGGGTGGAGCATCATCTCACATATTGCATGTGTTGGTAGTAGGCTTGTTTACTTCTGCGAATGGAAGAAGTGTGAGAATTACATTTAGGGTTAGGGTAACCGGTTAGGATTATGGTTAGGGATAGGGTCTGTGGTTAGGGTTAAGGTTAGATTTTAGAGTTAGTGTTGGGGGTTAGGGTCAGGGGTTAAGTTCAGGGTTATGGGTTAAGGTTAGTGTTAGGGCTCAGATTTAGTGGTTAGTTTAAGGGCACAGGACCTGTCTAATCTATGGTGAGAGGGGTACGGAGAGGATCGCCACGACACCACCCCATTTTACTCCTGCATTTGGTCCAGACCTACATGCAAGACTCAGGCGGAGCCTCATCTCATGCATAGTATGGCTGGATTTTAGACTTGCTTAATTCTTAGAATGGAAGAAGTGTGAGAATTAGGTTTAGGGTTAGCTTTAGGGGATTGGTGTTAGGGATTAGGGTTAGTGGTAGGGTTAGGGGTTAGGGATTAATGGTTAGGGTTAATGTTAGGGTTAGGATTAGAGTTAGGGTGACGATTAGGGTTGGGTTTAGGTTTAGGGGTATGGGTTAGTGTTAGGCCTAGGGGTTAGGGTTAGGGTTAGGGTTGTTTGTAGGGTTGTGGTTAGGGTTAATGGTTTAGGGTTAGGGTTTAGGTGTTATGGTTATGGCTAGGAGGTAGGGTTACAGTTAGGATTAGTGTCAGGGTTTAGGGTTAAGTTTAGCATTAGGGTGGGGTTTGGGGTTAGGGTTAGGGTTTAGGGTTAAAATTAGAGTTGTGGTTGGGGTTAGCGTTGGGGTTGGGGTTAGAGTTAGGGTTAGGGGTTGGAGTCCGTGTGTAGGTTGGGATTGGGGTTAGGGTTCAAATTAGGGGTTAGGGTTAGTGTTAGGCATTAGGTCAATCCTACAATCCACCTCTTTATAGTGGCTTTCTCTCCGTGAAGGGAAGGGTTCTTGTTCATAACTTCTCTCAGGCTAAGAGTTACTCTCTTCCTATGAAATGACTCTTTCTTCATTGTGTTTGACAGAACCTCTCACACTTCTTACACTCTCAGAGTTAAGCAAGACTACAATCCAGCCATTCTATTTGTGAGATGAAGCTCTGCCCATGTCCTGCATGACAGTCAGGGCCTCATAGCTAGGGTACGCTGGGGTGGGATCCCTGTGATGCTCTCCGCCCCCGAGCCCTCATAGAGTAGACAGGGCTCAAGCCTAAACATAAACTTTAAACCTAAGCACTAACCCTAAACATAATCCTCACCAAACCACTGACTCTAACCCCTAACACTAAACCTAAGCACTAATCTTAACGGTAATTGCTCACCCTAACCCTAACACCTAAAACTAATCCTAATTCCTAACCCTAACCCTAATCCCTAACTCTATTCTTAACCCAAATCCTAACCCCTAACCCTAACCCTAAATCTAAATCTCATACTTCTTCCATTATCAGAGTTAAGAAAGCCTACAATACCCTCATGCCAAGCGTGAAATGAAGCTGCGCCCTTGTGTTCCACATGAAAGGCAGGGACCCTTGACCTCCGTATAATGGAGTAGGGTACCAGAAATGCTCCCAGTTCCTGACGCCCCCCCCCATAGAGTATATAGCGTCCATTCCCTAACCCTAAACCCTAGCTCTCACCCATCACTCTAATCCTACCCATACCACCTAATCCTAACCCTATGCTAACACCAAACCCTAAACCTAACCCTAAAAGTAACCCTAACCCTAAGCCCAAACCCTACCCCTTAACACTAACACTAACACTAACCCCTATTTATAACCGTAACACCTAAAGTCTAACACTAACTCAAAAACTCTCACCCTAACACTATCAAAACCACTAACCTTATCCTTAACACTAACAACAACCCTAACCCTAACAATGACCCTAACAGTAACACTAAACCATAACCCTAACCTTACCCTAACCCTACCCCTAAACTCTACCCCTAACAGTTAACCCTAACCTCAACCCTAACACTAAAAACTAACCCTAACCCCTAACACTAAACCTAACCCCTAACCCAAACCCTAACAACAGTCTTAACCTCAACCCCAACCCCAACCCCTAACCTTAACCCTAACCCTAATTCTCACACTTCTTCCATTCTCAGAGTTAAGCAACCTTAAAATCCAGCCATGCCATGAGTGAGAGGAGGCTCCACCGGAGCCTTGATAGTAGGTCTCGGCCGAAGGCAAGGGTACAATCGTGTGGTGTCATGGCGACCCTCTCCACACCCCTCTCACCATAGATTAGACTGGTCCTGTGCCCTTAAACTAACCACTAAATCCAAGCCATAAAACTAACCCTAACCCCTAAACCTAAACCTAACCACTGACCCTAAACCCCAACACTAATTCTGAACCCTAACCTTAACACTAACCACAGACCCTATCCCTAACCGTAATCCTAACCCATTATCCTAACCCTAAATGTAATTCTCAAACTTCTTCCATTCGCAGAAATAAGCAAGCCTACAACCAACCCATGCCATGTGTCAAATGATGCTCCACCCCTCTGTCTCACATGAGAGCCAGGGTCCCATGACCTGGGTACAACGGAGTGGGGACTCCACGATGCTCCCAGTCTCGATCCCGAATAGAGCAGATAGGGCCCATGCCTTAACGCTAATCCCTAACTCTAACCCATAACACAAGCCTAATGCTAAACCAACCCCCTAAACCTAACCTTAAGCTTAACCCTAACGTCTCAAACTAACCCTCATCCCTAACCCTAACCCTAACCACAACCCCTAACTCTAACATGAACCCATAACCAAAACCATAATATCTAACCACTAACACTAACCCCAACGCTATCCCTAACCCTTACCCTAACCACAATCCTAACCCTAACCCAATCCCGTACAATGAACCTAGCCCTAACTTTAATCAAACAATGATCCTAACCCTAAACCCTAGCCCTAACACTAACGTTAGCCCCTAACCCTGATATTCCTAACCATAACCTTTTACCCTAAACCTAAACCCTAACCCTAATCCTAACCCTAAATCTAATTCTCGCACTTCTTCCATTCTAGGAGTTAAGCAAGCCTACAATCTAGCCATGCCATGCGTGAGATGAGGCTCTGTATGAGTCCTGCGTGACAGTCAGAGCCAAGGCCAAGGGTATGATGCAGTGGGGACGCAACCACACTGCACACCCCCAGTGCCCCACAGATTAGACAGGGCCTGTGCCCTGACACTAATAATTAAACCTAAGCTAATACTAATCCGAACACATAGCCCTAATAGTAACCCAGGAACTTAACTCCTAACAGTAACACTAATCCCGAAACCTAAACATAACCCTCACTCTAAACATAAACCTAACTACTAAACATAATCCGAATCTCTAACCATAACAGTAATCTATCCCTAATTCTAATCTCTAACCGTAACCCCTAAGCCTAATCCTAGTCCTTAACACCCAGTGCTAACCTTAATCCTAACCCCTTACCCTAACGCCAAATGTAATTCTCAGACTTCCTCAGTTTGCAAAGTTAAGGAAGCCTACAATCCACCCATGCCATGCGTGAGATGAGGCTCTGCCCCTGTGTCCTACATGAAAGGCAGGGGCCCATGCCCTGAGTACAATAGAGTGGGGCCCCGGCTATCTTCCCTTTGCCCCACGACTGATAGATCATATAGGGCCCATGTCCTAACCCAAATCTGTAACCCTAACCACGGACTCTAACCCTAAACATAACACTTAACCCTAACCCTAATGCTAACCCTAACACATAATGCTAACCCTAAACCCTGACCCTAATCCTAACCCGAACCTTAAACCCTAACCTTAACCCTACCCTTAACCCTAACCATAAATCTAATTCTCATACTTCTTTCATTCTCAGAGTTAAATAAGCCTACAATCCTCCCATGCCATGCGTGAAAGGAGGCTCTGCCACTGTGTCCTGCATGAAACCCATGGTCCCATACTCAGCATATGATAAGGAGGCTTCCTGGTGACAATCCCAGCCCCCTAACCCACCCTTCTACTGCAGACTGGGCCCGTGCCATAAGCATCAACACTACCCCTAACCCATAACCCTAACCCTAAATATAAAACCTAACCCTAACCTTACTGCTCACCTTAACACGTAAACCTAACCGTCACCCTAATCCTAACCCATTAACCTCCATCCATAACCCTTACCCTAACAAAAATACCTATCCTATATCTTTAACCTTACCTCCTAGCCATAACCATAACACCTAAAGCTTAACCTTAACCCTAAACCAGTAACCTGAACGTTAACCCAATGAAAAACCCTAACCCTAACCCTAACCCTTAACCCTAACCATTAAGCTAATCATTAAACCTAAGCTAACACTAACCTAAACCCCTAGCCCAAACCGTAGCCCAGGAACCTAACTCCTAACAGTAACCCCTAATCCTGAAACCTAAACATAACCACTCACCCTAAACCTAAACCTAACTACTAAACATAGTCCTAATCCCTAACCCTAACAGTAACCCTAACCCTAATTGTAATCTCTAACCGTAACCCCTAAACCTAATCCTAGTCCCTAACATCCAATGCTAACCTTAATCCTAACCCCTTACCCTAACCCCAAATGTAATTCTCAGACTTCTTCAGTTTGAAAAGTTAAGGAATCCTGCAATCCACCCATGCCATGCGTGAGATGAGCCTTTGCCCTGTGTCCTACATGAAACTCAGGGGCCCATGCCTTGGGTATGGTGGAGTGGGGCCCTGGCGATCTTCCCATTTCCTCACCCCTGATAGATCAGATAGTGCCCATGTCCTAACCTGAATCCCCTAACTCTAACACGTCATGCTAACCCTAACCCCTGACCCTAACCCTAACACAAACTCTAAACCCTAACCCCTGACCCTAACCCTAACACAAACCCTAAACCCTAACCCTAACCCTACACTTAACACTAACCTTAACCCTAATCTTAAGTCTAATTCTCACACTTCTTCCATTCTCAGAGTTAAACAAACCGACAATCAAGCCGTCCTATGCGTGTGATGAGGCTCCTCCTGAGGGTTGCATGACAGTCAGGGCTTTAGATCCAGGGTGCGATGGATTGGCGTCGCAGTGACCCTGTCTGCCCCCTTCTCACAATAGATAGAGAGGTCCTGTGCCCTTAAACTAACCGCTAAATGTAAGTGTCAACATTAACTTCAAAAGCTAACCCTAAACCTAACCCTGGACCCTAACCCCCAACACTAACTCTAAACCCCAACCTTAACACTAACCCCTAAATGTACTCCTAATCCATAACCCAAACCATAATCCTAACACCTTACCATTATCCTAAATGTAATTCTCACACTTCTTCCATTTGCAGAGATAAGCAAGCCTACAACCAACCCGAGCCATGCGTGAGATGAGGCTCTGTCCCAGTATCCCAAGTGAGAGGCAGGGTTCCATGCCCTGGGTACAATGGAATGGAGTCCCGGTGATGCTCCCTGTTCCTGACCCCGCATAGAGCAGATAGCACCCATGCTTTAACCCTAATCCCTAAGCCGAACCGATACCCCCAACCCTAAGAATAACACCTAACCCTAACCCTGTTACTAACCCTAACCCTACCACTGAACCTAACCTCTAAACCCTAACTCCAACCCTTACCCGTATCCATAACGGTAGTACCTAAACCATAACACTAACTGTAAAACACTAACCTTAATCGTAACCCTAATGATAACCCTAAGCCTAACCCTACCACTTATAACATCTCTAGCCCTAACCCTAACCAAACAACCACCCTAACCCTAACCCTAACCCCTAAACCTACACCCTCACACTAACACTAACATTAATCCCTAACCCTATCCATAATCCTAACCCTTAATCTAATTCTCAGACTTCTTCCATTCTTAGAGTTAAGAAAGCCTACAATCCTCCCATGCCATGCGTGAAAGAATGCTCTGCCACTGTGTGCTACATGAAACCTAAGGGCCGATATCCAGCATACGATAGAGTGGGTTCCTGGTGACAATCCCAGCACCCTAACCCATGCCCCTAGTGCAGACAGGGCCCGTGCCCTAAGCATAGACACTACACTTAACCCATAACCATAACCATAAACATAACATCTAACCCTAACCCTATTGCTCACCTTAACACATATACCTAACCATAAACCTAACCCTAACCCTACCCCTTAACCTAATCTTAATGCATAACACTTACCCTAAAAACAGCCACTATTCCATAACTCTAACCCTACCTCCTAGCCATAACCGTAACACCTAAACCCTAAACCTAACCCTAAACCGCTGCAAACAACCATAAACCTAACCCTAAAACCTAAGCCTAACACCAACCCTAAACAATAATCTTAATACCTAACCCTATCCATAAACCTTAACCCTCACCATTACCCCAATACCTAGACCTATCCCTGACCCTAACACTAACCACTAACTGTAACCCTAACCCATATCCCTAACCATAAACATGAACCCAAAACTTAACCCTAGTTGTAACTGTAACCCCTAACGCTAAGCATTCACCCCAACACTAATCTTAATCCTTAACCCCAACCATAATCCTAACCCTAAATCTAATTCTCAGACATCTTGCTTTCTCAGAATTAAGAAAGCCTAACCTTAACCTCCCATGCCATGCATGAAAGAAAGCTCTGCCAATGTGCCCTGCATGAAACCCAGGGACCCATACCCAGCGTAGGATAGAAGGGCTTCCCGGTGACAATTCCAGCCTCCTAACGCGCCCCCCTAGTGCAGACAAAGCCCATGTCCTAAGCATAAACACTACCCCTAACCCGTATCCCTAACCCTAAACATAACACCTAACCCTAAATCTGTTGTTCACTATAACATGTAAACCTAACTGTAACCCTAACTTTAACCCCTTAAACTAACCTTAATGCATAATACTTACCCTGAGAAGAACCCCTATCCCATAATTCTAACCCTACCTCCTAGCCATAACCATAACACCTAAATCCTAAACCTTACTCTAAAGCCTAGACCTAACCCTAAACCTAACCCTAACCCCTAAACCTAAACCTAAACCCTTACCCTAACACTAACACTGAACCCCGATCCTAATCCTAACCACTAACCCTAACCATAAATCTCAACTCTAACCCTAACCTGAACACTTAACACTAACCCTAACCCTAACCCCTAACCCTATCCCTTAGACCTAAAACTAACCCTAACCATTAACCCTAACCCTAACCCTTAACCCTAACCCTAACACCTAACCCCCTAACCCTAACACTAACCTTAACCCTTAACCCCTAACACTAACACTAACCCTAACCCCTAACCCCAAACCCCTAACCCAAACCATAACCATAATTCTCACAGTTCTTCCATTCTGAGAGTTAAGCAAGACTAAAATCCTCCCATGCCATGCATGAAAGGAGGCCCTGCCAATGTGTACTGCATGAAACCTACCGTCCCATACCCAGCATACAATAGAAGGGGTTCCCAGCGACAATCAGAGCCCCGTACCCCACCAACCTAGTGTAGACAGGGCCCGTGCCCTAAGCATAAACACTACCCCTAACTCATAACCCTAACTCTAAACGTACCCCCTAACTGTAACCCTTTTGCTCACCTTAAAACATAAACCGAACCATAAACCTAACCCTAACCCCTTAACCTAACGTTAATGCATAACCTTTACCCTAACAACAACCCTTATCTCATAACACTAACCTTACATCCTAGTCATAACGGTAACTGCTAAACCCTAAACCTAACCCGAAACTGATAACCCTAAACATAACCCTAACAAAAACCCTAAACCTAACCCTAACTTTAACCTTAATGCTAACCCTAAACCATAACCCTAACTCTAACCCTTAAGCCTTAACCCTAACCCTAAACCCTAAACCCTAAGTGTAACACTAACACTTAACCCTAATCCTAACCCTAACCCTTGAACCTAACCCAAACCCTTAACCCTAAACCTAACAATTACCTTAACACCTAGACCTAACACTGCCTCTAAACCTAACACTAACCCCTAACCCTATCCTTAACTATGAACCCTAAACCTAACTCTAACCCCCTAACCCTAACTATAACCCTTAACTCTAACCCTAATGCTAAACTGAACCCTTAACCCTAACCATAAAACTTAACCCTAAGCGGTATCCTTAACCCTGACGGTTAACCTTCACCATAACACTTAACCCTAACCCTAATCATAGCCTTTAACCCTAATCCTAACCCTTAACTCTAATGTTAACCCCAACCCTAACCCTAACACTAACCACTAACCTTTAACCTAACCCCTAAACCTAACACCTAACCTTAACCCTAACAATAACCCCAACCCTTAACCCCTAACCCTAACCCTAATTCTCACACTTCTTCCATTCTCAGAGTTAAGCAAGCTTACAATCCAGCCATGCCATGCATGAGATTAGACTCCGCCTTAGTCCTGCATGAAGGTCAGGGCCCAAGACCCAGTGTACGATGGTGTGCTGTCACGGTGACCCTTTCCGCACCCCTCTACCATAGATTGCACAGGTCCTCTGCCCTTAAACTAACTGCTAAATCTAAGCGCTAACACTAACTCTAACACCTAACCCCTCAACCTAACCCCTGACCCTAACCCCCAACACTAACTCTAAACCCTAAACTTAACCCTAACCACAGACTCTATCCCTAAGGATAATTCTAACACACTACCCTAACCCTAAATGTAATTCTCACACTTCTTTCATAACACCCAAACCTACCCCTATTGCTAACCCTAACGCTAACCCTAACCCTAACGCTAAACCCAACCTCTAACCCCTAAACCTAACTCTAACCCATAACCATAACTGTACCTAAACCATAACACCAATTGTAAAACACTAACTCTAAGCCTAATGATAACCCTAAGCCTAACACTACCACTTACAACATCTCTGGCCCTAACCCTAAAGAAACAAGAACCCTAACCCTAACCCTAACCACTAACCCGAAGCCCTCACCCTAACACTAACCTTAATACCTAACCCTAACCATAATCCTAACCCTAAATCTAATTCTCAGACTTCTTGATTCTCAGAGTTAAGAAAGCCTACAATCCTCCCATGCCATGCGTGAAAGGAGGCTCTGCTACTGTGTTTTGCATAAGACCCAGGAGCTCATACCCAGAGTATGGTAGAGTGGGTTCCTGGTGACAATCCCAGCACCCTAACCACCCCTAGTGCAGACAGAGCCCAGGCCCTAAGCATAATCACTACCCCTAAGCCATCACCCTAACCCTAAACATAACACCTTACCCTAACCCTATTGCTCACCTTAACAAATAAACCTAACAGTAACTGTAACTTTAACCGCTTAACCTAACTCTAATGCATAACTCTTACACTGACAACAACCCCTAGCGCATAATTCTGACCCGAACTCCTAATATAACCATAACAACCTAACCCTAAACCTTGCCTTAAAGCCTAGACCTAACCCTAACCTTAACCATAAACCCCACCCCTAAAGCTAACCTCTTACCCTAACATTAACCCTGAACCCTGATCTTAACCCTAACCGCTAAGCCTAACAATCACACTTAACTTTAACACTAAGCCTAAACTGAATGCTTAAACCTAACCCTAAAACTAAACCACAAATCTTAACCCTAACCCTTAACCCTAAAGCTAACCATAACTGTTAACCCTAACACTAACCCTTAACTCTAACCCTAATACAAAACCTTTACCTTAATACTAACCCTTATCCCTAAACCTAACCTTAACACTTAACTCTAATCCTAACCCTTAACCCTAACCACTAACCCTAACCCTAACGCTTAGCTCTAACCCTAACCGCTAACACTCACCTTAAACCATAAACCTGACCCTAACCCTAAACCTTAACCATAACCCTAACATTAAACCATAACTCTAACACTGTTAAACCTAATCCTAACTCTTACACCTAAACCTAACATTAACCCCTAGTCCTAACCCTAACAATAACCACTAACCCTAAACCTAATCCTAACCAATAACCGTAACCCTAATACGTAACACCTAACCCTGACACTAATCCTAACTCCTAACCTCAAACCGCTATCCCTAACCCAAACACTTACCTAAGACTAACCATTAAATGTCACCCTAAATCTTAACCCTAACCCCAACCCAAACCATTATATCTAACCCTGACCCTTAACCCTAACCCTAATCCCAACCCCTAACCGTAACTCTACCACGAACCCTAAACCTAACACTAATATCTAACCCTAAAAATAACACTTAACACCAACCCTAACGATAAAACGAAACATTAACCCTAACCCTGAATGTTAAGCCTCACCCTAAGCCTTAAGCCAAACCCTAATCTTAACCCTAACAACCCAAAACCTAACCCTACCTCTAACATTAACCCTAAACCTCACCCTTAACCCTAAACCTAACCCTAAACTTTAAACCTAACCCCAACCCTAACCCTTAAGCAGAACACTAACCCTTAACCCTAACCCTAACACCTAACACTAACACTAACCACTAAACCTAAACCTAACCCTAACCCTAACCATAAACCTAACACAACCCCTAAACCAAACACTAACCCCGAACCCTAACCTCTAACTGCTAACCTTAATAATAACCCCTAACCCCAACCCACTAAACCTAAACCTAACACTTAACCCTAAGACTAACTGTTAAACCTAACCCTAACCCTAACTCTTGACCCTAAACTAACCCTAACAGTTAACCCTAACCCTAACCCAAAACCTTAACCCTAAACCGAACCCTAACCGTTAACCCTAACCCTAACCCTTAATCCTAACCCTAACGCTAATCCTTAACCCTAATACTAACGCTTAACCCTAACACTAACACTAACCCTTAAACCTAAGCCTAATCCTTAACCCTAACAACTAACCCTGACCTTAACCTTTAAACCTAACCCTAACCGTTAACACTCACCCTAAACCTTAACCCTAAACCTATCCCTAACACTTAACTTAAAACTATCCATAACTGTTAACTCTAACCCTAAGTTTTAAACCTAACCTTACCCCTAACCCTTACCCTTAATCCTAACCCTTAACACTAACCCTAACCATAACACTAACCCCCTAACCCTAAACCTAACAGTAACCCCCAAACCTAACACCTAACCCCTAACCCTATCACTAACTCCAACCCCTAACCCCTGTCCCTTAACTCTAACACTAACCCTAACCCCTAACCCCAAAACCCTAACCCTAACCCTAATTCTCACACTTCTTCCATTCTCAGAATTAAGCAAGCCTACAACCCAGCCATGCCATGCGTGAGATTAGATTCTGCCTGAGTCATGCATGAGCGTCAGGGCCAAAGGCTCAGTGTACGATGGTGTGGTGTCTCGGGGATCCTGTCCGCATCCCTGTCACCATAGATTATACAGGTCCTCTGCTCTTAAGCTAACCACTATATCTAAGCCCTAACACTAACCTTAAACCCTAACCCTAAACTTAACCCCTGACCTTAACCCCTAACACTAACTCTAAACCCTAACCTTAACCCTAACCACAGAACCTATCCCTAACCATAATTTTAACCCATTACCCTAACCCTAAATGTAATTCTCACACTTCTTTCATTCGCAAAGATAAACAAGAATACAACCAACACATGCCATGCGTCAGACGATGCTCCATCCCCATATCCCACAAGAGAGCCAGGGTCCCATGAACTGGGTTCAAAGGAGTGGGTTACAGGCCATGCTCCTTGTCCCAACTCTGCATAGAGCATATAGGTCCCATGCCTTAACCCTAAGGCCTAACTCTAACCCCTAACTCTAACCCTAAGGCTAAACCTAACCCTAAGCTTAACCCTAACCTCTCAAACTAAGCCTCATCCCCAACTCTAACACTAATCCCAACCACAAACCCCTAACTCTAACACAAACCCATAACCAAAAGTCTAATACTGAACCACTAACACTAAACCTAAAATGCTAATGCTCACCCTAACCCTAACTACAACTCTAACTAGAAAGCTACCCCTTACAAAGAACCTAGCCCTAACCCTAACCAACAACGACCCTAACCCTAACCCCTAACCTATAACCCTAGCTGTAACACTGACGTTAGCCCCAAACTCTAACCATATTCCTAACTTTATCCTTTTACCCTGACACTAAACCTAATCATAAACCGTAACCCTAATCCTAACCCTAAATCTATTTCTCACACTTCTTCCATTCTAGGAGTTAAGCAAACCTACAATGTAGCCATGCCATGCGTGAGATGAGGCTCTGCCTGAGTCCGGGGTGACAGTCAGAGCCTAAGGCCTAGGGTACAATGGAGTGGGGATGCAGCCATGCTCCACACCGCCAGTGCCCCATAGATTAGACAGGGCCCTTGCCCTAACACTAATCAGTAAACATAAGCCCTAACTCTAACACTAACCCAAATCTCTAGCCCTAAAAATAACCCATGAGTCTAACTGCTAACATTAACCCTAATCCCTAACCCTAACAATAAACCCTCACACTGAACCTAAACCTAACCACTAAACATAGTCCTAATCCTTAAGCTTAACAGTAACACTAACCCTAATTCTAACCTCTAACCGTAAACCCTAAACCTAATCCTAGTCCCTAACACCTAACCCTAACCCTAACCCTAACCCTAACCCTAAATCTAATTCTCAGACTTCTTCAATTTCAAAAGTTAAGGAAGCCTACAATCCACCCATGCCATACATGAGATGAGGCTCTGTCCCTGTGTCCTACATGAAAGGCTGAGGCTCATGCCCTGTGTACAATGGAGTGGGGCCCAGGCGATCTTCCCAGTTCCCCACCACTGATAGATCATATAGGGCCCATGTCTTAACCTGAATCTGAAACCCTAATTCCTCACCCTAGCCTTAAGTATAATACCTAAGCCTAACCCTAATGATAACCCTAACACCTACCCTAACCCTAAGCCTAAACCCTAACCCTAACCCTAAACCCTAACTCTAACCCTATCCCTAAACCTAACCCCAACCCTAAACTCTAACCCTAATGCTAAACATAAACCCTAACCATAACCCTAAGCCTAATCCCTAACCCCTCGCCCCAACTCTAACCCTATTTATTTATTCCATTCTCAGAGTTAAGCATGCCTAGAATCCATCCATGCCATCTGTGAGATCAGGCTCCACCTGAGTGCTACATGACAGTTAGGGTCCAAGGCCCAGTGTACGATGGTGTGGTGTCACAGTGACCCTGTCTGGACCCCTCTCAACATAGATTATACTGGTCCTGGGCCCTCAAACTAACTGCTAAATCTAAGCCCTAACACTAACCTTAAACCCAAATCCTAAACCTAACCCCTGAAGCTAACCCCAAACACTAACTCTAAACACTAAACTTAACCGTAAAAGCTAACGCTAACCATGACGCTTAGACCTAACCCTAACCCTTAACCATTAACGCTAACACTACACCCTACACCCTACCCTAACACAAACATTATACCCTAATCCTAACCCTAACACTTAAACCTAACCCTAACACTTAACCCTAACCCTAACCCTTATGCTAATGCCTAGCCCTAAACCTAAGTCTAACCCTAACCCCTAACACTAACACTAAGCTCTAACCATAACGCTAAACCTAAACACTAATGCTAACCCTAACCTTAACCCCTAAACCTAACACTAACCCTGAAACCTAAACCTAACCCTAAACCCCTATCCAGAACCATAATACTTAACTCTAAACCTAACCCTAACATGAAAACATAACCCTAACCAAAACCACTAACCCTAAACCTTAACCTTAATATTAACCGTTAAACCTCACCCTAACACTTAATCTTAACCCTTATCTTAACCTTGAACCCTAACACTAACCCCTAACCCTAACTATAACCCTAACCCCAACCCTAATCCTAACTGTAACACCTAAACCGAACCATAATACTAACCCCTAACCCTCATCCTAACCTTAACCTAACCCTAACACTAACCCCAACCAGAACCCATAACACCCAACCTAACCCTAACTCTAAGACTAAACCTTAACCCTAACCCTAACGCTAACCCCAATCGGTAAACTTAACCACTAACTCTAACCCTAACCCTAACACCTAACCCTAACCCTAAAACTATCACTAACACATAACCCCAACCTTAACCCTAATTATAACACCTAACCCTAGCTCTAACCATAACCATAACCCCTAACCCCTAACCCTAACCCTTAACACTTAACTCTAACCCTAACACTAACCTTTCCCCTAACTCTAAACCCTCTTGCAAATTTCTAACACTAATGCATAACCCTAACCTTAACTGTACCCTAAACTTAACCCCAAACATAACCCCGAACCCTAAGCCCAACCTTAATCCTAAACTTTAATCCTAAAGATAATCCCAAACCCTAACCCTAACCCAAACCCCAATCCTTAACGTTAACCCTAACACTTAAATCTAACCCTAATCCTAGCCCCTAACCCTAAACATAACCCTGAACTTACCTCTAACCCTAACGCTAACCAGAACCCCTAACCCCTAACACTAACACTAACACCTAACCCTAACTCTAACACTAAGAACTAACCCTAACACTAAACCTAAACCCAAACCCTAATCGTAAGCCTAACCCCTAAATCTAAACCTAAAACTAACCCTAAACACTAACGCTAACCCTAACCCTAGAATTAACACCCAACCCTAATCCTAACCCTATACCTAACCCATAACCCCTAACCCTAACCCTAACCTTAACCTCTAACTCCTAACCCTAACCCTAAAACTAATCCTAACTCTAACTCTAAACCCTAACCCTACTTTCTAACCCTAACGCCTAACCCTAACCATAACCATACCCTAACACTAACCGTAACCTTAACCCCGAACCCTAAACCCAACCCTAACCCTAACCCCTAACCATAACGTTAACCCCAACCCTTAACCCAACCCCATCCTCAACCCCAACCTCTAACCCTAAACATAACCGTAACCTCAACCCCAACCCTAAACCCAAACCCAACCAAAACCCCAACACCAACACCTAAGCTTAATCCTAACCCTTCCCCTAAAGCCTAGACCTAAACCTAATCCTAAACCTAACCCCTAACACTAACACTAACCCCTAACACTAACGCTAACCATGAACCTTAAATCTAACAATAACCCCTAACCCTAAACAAAAACATTAAATCTAAACTAAATGCTAACATGAAACCTTAACACTAAACCTAAACCCTAAACCTAACCCTTAACCCTAACCCTAACCGTTAACCCACAACCTAAAACTTAACCCTAACCCTAATCCTGACCATAGCACTTAACCCTAACTGTAACCCTAAACCCTAACCTTAAACCTAAACCTCACCCTTAACCCTAAACCTAACCGTAAAGGTTAACCCTAACACTAACCTTTAAACCTAACACTAACAATAACTCTTAACCCTAATCTTAAACCTTAACACTAACCCTAAAACCCTAATGCTAACATTAACCACTAACCCTAAACATAACCCTAATCCTAACCCCTAAACCTAACACTTAACACATAACACTAACACTAATACCTAACCATAGGCCTAACACATAACCCTAACCCTAACCCTAACGTGACCCTATCCCTAACCTAACCCTAACTGTAACCATAACGCCTAACCCTAACCCTAAACCTAATCCTAACCCCTAATGCTAACCCTAACCCTAAACCCTAATCCTAATCCAAACACTAACCCTAACCCCTAACCCTAACACTTAAACCTAACCCTAACCCTAAGCCTAACCATAACACTAACCCTAAACCTAGCACTAACCCTAACCCGAGACCTAACCCTAATCCTACCTCTAGACCTAGCCCTAGCACTAGCCCTAAACCTAACCCTAACCCTAGCCCTAACCTTAACCCCTAACCCTAACCCTAACCCCTAACCATAACCATAACCCCTAACCCTATCCCTAACCCTAACCCTTAAACCTAAACCTAAACCTAACCCTTCCACTAACCCTAACCCTAAACCCTAACCCTAACCCTAACCCTTAAACCTAACCTTAACACTTACCCTAAGCCTAACGTTAACCCTAGCCCTAAACCTAGCACTAACCCTAACCCTAACCCTAAACCTAGCCCTAAGCCTAACCCTAGACCCAGCCCTAACTCTACCACTAGACATAGCCCTAACCCTAGCCCTAGCCTTAACCCTAACCCTAACCCTAGCCCTAACCCTAACCCTAAGTCATACCTAGACTTAGGTCTAACCCTAGCCCTAGGCCTAGCCCTAGTCCTAGACCTAATCCTAGCCCTAGCCCTAGAACCAGCCCCAAACATAGCCCTAGCCCTAGCCCTGACGCTAACCCTAACCCTAAACATAACCCTAAACCTAACCCTAGTCCTAGCCCTAGTCCTAGCCCTTGCCCTAACCCTAGCCCTTTTTCTAACCCTAACACTATCCCAAATCCTAACCATAACAACCCTAAACCCTAACACTAAACTTAAACCTAAACCAATAATAATACTAACCCTAAGAACCCTGACCCTTAAACCTAACCCTAACCCGAAATCCTAACACTAACCCTAACCCAAAACCCTAACCCTAAGCGCTTACACTAACCCTAATGCTAACCCTAAACCTAACCCTAATTCCTAACCCTAACCCTAACCCCTAATCCTAACCCAAACCCTAATGCTAACCCTAACCCTTACCCCAAACCTTAACTGTAATCCTAACCCAAAACCCTAACCCTAACTGCTAAACCTAACTCAAACACTAACCCTAAACATAACCCTAACTCCTAACCATAAACCTAATCCTAAACTTAACCCCTAACCGTAAATCTAATTCTAATCCTAACCCTGAAACTAAACCTAACCCTAACCCCTTACCCTAACCCTAACCGCTAATCATAACCCAAACCCTAATGATAACCCTAACCCTAAACCCTAACCCTAAACATAAACCTAACACCTATTCCTATCCCTAACCCTAACCCTTAACACTAACCCTAAGCATAACCTCTAACACCTAATGCTAACCATCACCCTAATGCTAACCCTATACCTTAACCCTAACCCTAATCCTAACGCAAAGACTAATCCTAACACTAACCGTAACCCCTAATCAGTCACCCTAACCCTAACCCTAGCCCTAACCCTAAAGCTAACCCTAACTCCTAACACTAATACTAACACTAACCCTAACCCATAACCCTAAGCCTATCCCTAACCCTAACACCAACACCTAACCCTAACCCGAGGGCTGGTCCTAGCCCTAACCCTAACCCAAACCCTAGCCCTAACCCTCACCCTAACCCTAGCCGTAGACCTAGCACTTGTCCTAGCCTTAACACTAACCCTAAACTTAACCCTAGCCTTTGCCCTAGCCCTATCCCTAACCCTAGCCCTAGCCCTATCCCTAACTCTGACCCTAAGCCTAACAGCCGTAAGCCCTAACCATAACCCCAAACCTAACTCTATCACTAAACCTAACCCTAACCGATAACCATAACCGAAATGCTAAACCTAACCCTAACCCTAACTCTAACTGCTAACCCAACCCTAATTCTAACACTAACCCTAAACCTAAACCTAACACTAACCCCTAACTTTACCACCAAATCCTAGCCCTAACCCTAATGCTAACCTTAAACCTAACCCTATGGCTAACCCTAACCCTAACGTCTAACCTTAATCCTAACGATAACCCTAAACCCTAACACTAACCATAAACCCTAACTGCAACCCTAACTCCTAACCCTAACCCTAACCCTAAACCTAAACCCATACCTAACCCTAAACCTAACATGAACCCTAACAACTCTAACTCCTAACCCTTAACCCTAACACTAACCCAAACACTAACCCTTAACCCTAACCCTAAACCTAACACCTATATCTAACCCTACTTCTAACCCTAACCCTAAACATAAACCTAACCCTTACCCTTAACCTTAACCCTATCCCATAACCCTAACCCAAACCTCAACCCTAGCATTAACCCCTAACCCTAAATCTAACCCTATCCTTTAAACCTAAACCTAAAGCTAAACCCCTAACCCTAACACTAACTCCAAACCCTAACCCCTAACCCCTAACCTTAACACTATCCCAAACCATGATCCCAAAACCACTAACCCTAAACCTAACAGTTAATGCTAAGACAACCATTAAACGCTACTCTACACCTTAACGTTAAACGCTACCCTAACCACTAACCACTAACCCTAACACTAACCCCTAAACCTAAACCTAACCCTATCCCTTACCCCTAACCTAACAGTAAACACCTAACCCTAACAGTAACAGTAAATACCTATCCCTAACAGTAACACCAAACCCTAACCCCTAACCCTAACACTAACCCTACCCCCTAAACCCAAACCTCACATCCTAACCCTAACAGTTAACCCTAAGACTAACCATTAAACCTTACCCTAACCATAACGCTATTCCTGACACCTAAACCTAACCTTGATTCTAAACTTCAGCCTAAACCTAAACCTAACACTATCCCATGAACTTAACTGTAACCTTTAGTCCTAAGCTAACCCTAACACTGACACTAACCATTAACCCTAACCCTAACACTAAACCCTAACCCTAACCCTAAACCTAACCCCTAACCCTAAACCTAAACCTTATCCCTATCACTAACCCTAAACACATTAACACTTAACCTAACCCTAACCCATAACCCTAATCCCAACCCTGACTCCTACCTCTAAACCTAAACCTAACCTAAGTTCAACCCTAGCTCTTAGCTAGCCCTATCCCTAGACAAAGACCTAACCCTATCCCTAGTCCTAGCCCTAGTCCTGACACTAACCCTAACACTAAACCTAACCCTAGCCCTCGCCCTAGCCCTAGCCCTATACTTAACCCTAAACCTAACCATAAACCTAACACTATCTCTCAACCTGACCCTAGCCCTATGAGCTCTAACCTCTAACCATAACCCCAAACCCTAACTCTATCACTAAATCCAACCCTAACTGCTAACCCTAATCCTAGCACTAACTCTAATCCTAACCCTAAGCCAAACCCTAACGCCCTAAAAGTAAACCTACCCCTAATCCCTAAGTGTAACCCTAACCATAAAACTAACACAACCCTTAAACCAACCCTAAACCTAACCCTAACAAAACCCTACCAAAATCCTAAACCCTAACACTAACCCTAACGTTTAACACTAATCCTAACACTTACACTAACCCTAAACATAAACCTAACCCTAAGCCACAATCCTAAACCCTAATGCTAAACCTAACACTAACCCTAGCCCTAACGCTAACACTAACTCCTAACCCTAACCCTAACCTCTAAACCTAACCCTAGCCCTAACACTAACCATATCTCCAAACCTAGACCTAGACCTAACCCTATCCCTAGCCATAGCCCTAGCCCTAG